>NC_082690.1:82263580-82563580 GCF_949987515.2 Delphinus delphis
AGATATATAATTGGTCTTGCTTGCTTGGTTAACGCTTGAACCTGAACATCCTTTGTTTTACAGAATCTGATAATAATGAACAAGGAAGGAAAGAAAATAAAAAAGTCAGAAAATCTTGATTAATTTACAGAAAAAGAAAGATGAACTGGAGAAAAGATTAAGGAGAGAAACCAGGACATCAGAATCCATAATTAGGATCAATTTGGGGAGAGAGGATGGAGAATGGAGGTTGACAGCATAAAAAAAAGTACAGAACACTTGAGAACCACTGCAGTGTATGTGAGAGACATCATGACATAATTGGGAGGGAAGATGTTAAAAGTTTTGCTTAAATATTAATTAATATACCATTCGATATGCTTTGAAACTCCAATAATATATGAATTGAAGTTTTAATTATTGTAGGTTATAGACCGGTATAATTGGAATATGATTTCTTGTGGATAGTATTTTCGAGGAACTTTGTGGTTTATATAGATTATGGAAGAAATAAAAGACCGCTTCAAAAGGCCAGGAGAGAAAAGGAGGGAGAGAAATAGCATCTCTTGGGTGTCATGTTGGACACTGAAATGCTTTCAGTGAAAAGCACAAGATTTCCTTTAAACCAATTTTGGATTTCTGTCATCTTAGCTTCCTTCCTGGATGAGACTCTCAAGGCTATAGGAGGCTTGAAACCCTTCTCAGGAACTCAGTCATGGTTAAAATCAAGTTGTATCCCCTTCAGTTCTCTTTGTTTTGCTATCTTCTCAGAGTTTTTATTTGGGGGGCGGGGGGTGGTAGGGTGGCACAACTACTTTTTCACTATTTCACATTTTTTGAGATCCTGAGGATAGTACACAAAGAAACATATCCTGATCACCAGAACAGTGAGAGAGAGTAAAGGATTATGTATTATAATATGTATATAAATATGTTTTATTTGAGTGCAGGTAAGCCGTCAAGCTCACACATATAATACGTTAAGTATACATGGCTTTAGGATATGATACGGGGATATAATGAACCCACAAGAAGAGATGACTCAGCAACCAGAGGAGTTTTTACAGAGGCTTCATCCCATCTCCTGTGGGCAAACTAGGGAGTCCATATTTTAAGGTATTTTATATTTGTAAACATATGTGAGAAATAGCTTGGGATCTCTAAGTGGAGAAGACATTACAGAAGGTTGGCTCTTTGGCACTAGAATTAATAAGAACTAACTAAACTTGAATGATTAGTGCTAATATGATTCCACTTTTTAACCTGGATTTGGGGTTGGGTAGTCTGAGAAAGAATATGTATGATTCTAAGTTACCTCTAACACTTTGGCAAGTAGAGACAATATGTAAAAAAGAGTAATGCATCCTAGGTAAAATTTAAATGTTTCCTCTGTTACACCCCCTTAATCCAGATGGTCTCTTTTGAAAATTATATAAATGCTTATGCATATCCAGAAATTCTGGATAACTCAAAAGTTAATTTCACTGTTTCTAAAGAGGATTTCCAAACTTATTTTTTATCCTCTCCATAAAAATTTAAACTGAAATTTTCTTGAAAAAAGGCAGAAAGAATTTCTTTTCTATTAGGTTATAAGTGATAGCTTTTTCTCACTCATGTAAATGGGAATATTTAAGATTTGAAAAAAATGAGAGCTGACTAAATCAGCAAAAGTCATTCACAGAGCAATTGGGCCTGTGCTAACTCCCTTAGAGATGGATCATAAATCACATCAGGGCTTCTTTTCTCCCAGTTTGCACACAATATTAAATAATGGAAGGGAGTTTGAGTGTTCACTGTCAAAGAAGATATCAAGGTCATCTATAGAATTCTATCCTATATCTTTCTAGTCATTTACCTTCTGAAAACATTATCCAAAATTTAGAGCTAGAATTTAGTGTAAATTTTTAATCATAGCATAAAGGCTTTGAATCAACTATAACCAAATCATATTTCCTGGAAATATTCAGTATTTATGATTTAGAGGTAGAAATGTCCCAAATACCTACACTCGCTTTCGCTCATATCATCTATCTAGAACTGGTATATTATCCAATAAATTTTATAATTATATGTAAGTTTCATTTATTGTGTATGGTTCATTTATTCTTTTGATAAATATTTGTTGAGGCTCTATTATGTACTACGTGCTGATTTTGGCAGGGGGGGTTTATTAGTGAATAAAACAGGAAATCCTTACCCTCACATGCTTATATCTTAGTCGTTGAGGATTCTCCTTCAAAAATATTTATTGAATATTCAAAAATGTTTGTGTAAGCCCATTGGTGCTGGGGATACAGAGATGAAGCTGAGTGTACCCAGCACAGTAAATGGACAAATCAGGATGTTCTCTTTAGTAAGACCCTAGAGAGATCATGGTGGAGACACCTGGCATGTTAAAGCAAAGGCATTCCCTCTTCAAGTTCAAAAACATTTTTTTTTAATTAAGTTATACTTGACATACAATGTTATATTAATTTCAGGTATACAACATAATGGTTTGATATTTTTATACTTTATGAAATAATCACCACAGTAAGTCCAGTTACCATCTGTCACCATACAAAGTTGTTTTAATATCGACTATTTGCTCCATATATATTACATCCCCATGACATTTACTTTAGAGCTAGAAGTTTGTACCTCTTAATCCCTTTCTCCTATTTCATCCATTTCTCCACCCTCTTTCCTTCTGGCAACCACTAGTTTGTTTTCTATATCTTTGACTATGTTTTTTTTCTATATCTTTGACTACGTTTGTTTTGTTTTGTTTGTTCATTTGTTTTGTTTCTTTAGATTCCACATATGAGTGAAATTATATGGTATTTGTCTTTGTCTGACTTATTTCCCATAACATAATATCCTCAGTGGTTAACATTACAATTACTCCATAAGTTAGAGAATATTAAAGGGCTTATCATGGAACTAGAGGCAGAATGGGTATGGTAACATATCAGCAAATACTTACATGTTAGGGTTTATTTTATGCCAAGCCATTTTCCAAGCACTTTTATTTATTAATTATTATTATTATTGTTATTAATTTATTTAGTCTTTCACAGAAGATAGGATATAGGTAGTTACAAGTGAAAAAAAAAAGAAAAAAAGGAGGCACAGAGAGGTTAGTAGGTTGTTTAGAGTCAGAAGGCAAGAATACGATGGAGCTGGAGTTTTTCCCCGGCAGCTCTGGCTCTAGGGTCCTCACTCTTAACCACAGTTCTATAGGGACCCTGATCAAATGTTGGGTTGGACTCCATATGGCAACTTGATTTTCTAAAGATATTTTGAATATCATTGGATCCATCAGGTCAAAGGAGTCATAGGAGAGGTGCTTGCACTACAGACTGGATTAGCTATAACATGGAATTGAACTACCCCCTACTGAGACATCTGCTATAAATATTATACTCTGCTACTTTTTAAGGGAGAAGAAATAAGCACTTTATTTTGTTTACAGAATAATTGCATCATAGGCAGAAAATGTGTTGTACTTCTTGTTTGAAATTTAAATACCATCTAAGTGTGTAATTTGACATTGGGCAAAAAAGAGGTGGATTGTAGTAGATATTTTTTCTTTAATTTGGGTACACTAAGTCTTTGAACACTCTTCCTACATTTGCGGAATTCAGTACCTTATGAGACCCTGAGTCCCTTTATAGAAGCCAGATACAGAAGCTTCCATCCAACATATACATCCATATTAAATTATTTTGAATCAAAAGCTAGTGATCCACAGTACTGTGAATGGACTTAATGTCACAGAATGGTACATTTCAAATGGCAAATTTTATGTTACGTATAATTTACCAGAATAAAAAAAATCTAAATTTATCTTTAAAAGCTAGTGATATGAATAAGATCATTTATACTAATTTTTTCAGATTCCACATATATGCGTTAATATACGATATTCGTTTTTCTCTTTATGACTTTCTTCACTCTGTATGACAGTCTCTAGGTCCCTCCATGTCAATGATCTTATTTACAAAGCAGAAATAGAGACACAGATGTAGAAAATAAACATATAGATACCAAGGGGGAAAGGGAGGGTGGGATGAATCAGGAGATTGGGATTGACATATATACACTATTGATACTATGTATAAAATAGATAACTAATGAGAACCTACTGTTTAGCACAGGGAATTTTACTCAATGCTCTGTCGTGACCTAAATGGGAAGGAAATCCAAAGAAGAGGGGATATATGTATACGTATAGCTGATCCACTTTGTTGTACAGTAGAAACTAACACAACATTGTAAAGCAACTATACTCCAATTAAAAAAAAAAAAAAAAAAAGCTACTGATGTGAAAAAGCAGGCCCTATGCAGAAAGAGCTTTGTTGAGGGTGGTGCACGTACATCTATATCGTAGAGGAAAGAGTGCAGAGGTACTAGAAGTAGCCTCCAGAGTCCAGCATCCATGGAATTAGCTATGCAAATTTCAGGGTCAATTTAAAACAGTAATGTCACCACTGCATCAGTTCTGGAACATGATTCTGGACATTATTCCTACTGCATAGCCTCAAAAATCTAGTCTTTATCCTTCTAGGAATCCAGTGAGCTACAAAATATCTTTCAGTAAATTTATTTTTTTGCTTAAACAAGTTTGGATAGTTTTCTGATATTTGTAACAATGATCACTGGTTGAAAACCATTAATCTTGGGTACTATTTATTAGTACTTAGTTTGTTCTAGGCACTGTATTATTTATCTTCATTATCTCATTTAACAGTCACAAAAATAAAAAGAGATGCTAACTATGATTATCCTCATTACAGATGAAGAAAATTAAGCTGAGTGGGATTAAGTTGTCCAAGGTCACATAGCTCGCAAATGCTAGACCAAAGACTGGAACCCAGGTTTGCTTGATACCCACTGCCCATGCTTTTAACCATTGTCCTATAAAAGTTACTGACTGATAGAGTTACATTAATATATTCCAGTGGTACTGTACTTTAAAGACTTACCAGAAGTAGTATATTTTAATAAGTAATATGATTTTAAATTGATACCTACAAACCTGAAGTCTGAAGAGCTAATTTGCAGATCTGGCTTCTCTCTATCACATGAACTTAAGCCAGTGACCCATCTTTCTGAGCCCAAGATTTCTCCTCTGTAAAATGAGGGGTTGGATCAACTAAGAGTCAAGGTCCTCTACAGCTATGCCATTCCACAGTTCCAGCTAATTAGAAGCCTCTCTTCCTATCCATCCTGTTAAGAAGGAAATGTGTAAAAAAGCTATTAACTATCCACGGAGCTTTGAAGTTGTTCTCACATCCACCTCATCCCTCTCCTCTCTGTCCCTGGATAGAGTCACATTCTGATTAAAAGTCCAAGGAACTTTTTATGTGCAACCCAGAAAACTTAAGGTCAGTCTTCAGAAGCTGTTGTGTAACTGCTTGTTGAAAATCAATAGTACATGTCCTGTATTCAGGGACATACACACACAAATAAGCACAAATCACTTAGGATGACATCTGGTCCTTTGATTTCAAAATGGAAATGCCAAAGTGTTGTATTTTCTCAATGTCATCTCGTAACAGCAGGGCATTCCATGGGGCAGGCTTTGGACCCAAGTATGAGAAAGGTCACTATTGTTGAATTCCAGGATTTTCCCTGGGACTCCAGGTGTCACTATAGAAGCCATGTTGTCTTTGGCCTTGAGCAACCAATCAATTCCCATACAGAAGTTCCTTATTCATTATAACTGCTGTGTCAGCTCTAACATTACTGGTATTTTTATCACCCAAATTAGTTTTCAGGACCTACTGCCAAACTCGGAACTACGAGTTAGAGACTGTGTCATCTCACTGTAGTATTTGGAGATAGCTGACTACTGATAACAGTAAAAATAGTAATACCTATACTATTTATTTCATCTGTGCCAGGTATCGAGATAAGAGGTCTATACACTGGACCACATTTATAAGCATGGCAATCTTATGTGATAGGTACTATTATTATCAGCTTTATTTTATATTTGGAGATAGTGAGGCTTGGAGAGAAGGAGTAATTTCCCCAGAGTCATATAGATAATATTATAGGCCTGCCTGCCTTCAAGGCCTATGCTCTCGATCTTCTCGTTATGGAGATAATAATACCCACTGAGAATCAGCTTGCCTAAAATATGAATGAAATAAAATCTCGTTTAGAAATTCTAACAAAGTTGCCATGCTCATCCTTTATCCATTACTGGAGAGAGTTTCTTTTTATCTGAGAAGGCCATTTTCTTAGACTGAATTTTAATAGTGGGAGATATATGTGGATGTACCAAAATACAATGGATAATAGCAATGATGCAAGGCCAAAGAGAATATGAGGACAGATGCAGTGATTTAATTTCAAGTCCAGTCCCAGAGTCAAAGGCTGGACTGAAGACCAAAGGCAAGATCACGACTTACTAGGTATCCAAAGGAAACATGCCAAGTGAAGAAAGAACTCATGAAATCATCAATTAGCAACAACAGTTTTTTTTTTTTTTTTAAAGTAGCTAGAAACTGGTACTTAGTGAGGAATTACAGAGTTGTTTAACATAACATCAAAAGATAGCCTTGTGGGTTCAGGACTGTTTTTGAAGAGCTCGGGTCCCACCTACTCACTGAGGTATGACTCGGTATCTGAAAAGGTGAGCTGGATCACAGCTGGTAAAGAAGGAATAGACAGACTTCACAGTCTGATGAAAAAACATATATAAAGACCCTTGCAATGTATAACTAAGAAAAATGGGATTCTTAACACAACATTTTAAATTAACTATACTTCAACAAAAGAAATTAAAAAAAAGAAAACTGGGATTCTAAATTGGTCAAGCCCAGATTTTGGCTCAAATACCTAGAGTACAGAAGGGCAAATAATCAGGTTTATAAAACTTCATAGATACTGCGATTAAATCCCATTCTGCAAGCAAGCAACTGTCTGCTGGGAACTGCCTGTTGAGTAAGCCCACCCAGGTTGGGAGTGAGGGAGTTGGAAAGGTTGTAAACAAGACACCAGGGTCTGATTGATGCAGATTTCTCCCACTGTACAAGCTTATTCATTCCTACTTATTCAGTGGTAAATAATTTTCATGTATATTTTGGGTTCTGAAAATATAATGGTGAACATGATAGACAGGGTTCCTACCCTCACTAAACCTACAGTCAACTGGAAGAAACAAGAAAATGAACAGTCAGTGCCAGACAAATGGGATGGGTGCAGGGTACAAGGGGACCTAAACCAGAACTAGGGGGTTGGCGATGGCTTCCCAGAGAAAATTAGACTTCATATGGGTCCATGGTGTAAGTAGGAGTGATTCTGGAGAACAGAAGCAGGGAGTACAGTGCTCTGAGATGAAGGAATATCATCTGGAAAGACCCAGAGTCTACTGAAAGTCTGATAAATTTTATAAAATGTCAAAGTTTAATATGCTTGGAGGATCATTTACAAAGGGAAAGTGGAAAGCGATGAGGGAGGCAAGATTCATGGAAGGTAGCACAAGAGAGCCTTCTAGGCTTGTATTAAGTTTGAGCCTTTTCCTGAAACCCATGGGGAGCCACTGATGGGTGCCAAGGAAGGAAATGACACGATCACATCTGCATTTTAGAAGAGAGCTTTGGTTTACCTCTGTGCCATGTTAGTTTGAATGGCACACATTATTGCCCTGAGATAAACTGATGAATACCTTTAGTCACCCAGCATGAGCTAATAAAATTAACTTTCTGAACCTTTGAAGCTGAGGCAATTCCCTCAAGATGATACCATCATAGAAGCAGCTGGGTGCTCTTACTCTTTATTACCAAAATATAATACACAATAACAGTGACTTGGGCTGTCATCAGAGCACAGATGATCAAGTGCTCTATTTAAAAATCCAAACTCTTCATTTAGTTAATTCTGATTCTAAACGAACCAATGGCTCACATAGTTGTTGTTTATAGACAAGAACAGTGCTCAAAATAGCAAAGGAAAAGAGACAACATTAGCCCTTCTGGACCAAAATATTTGATGGCCTTACTCTTTTAAAACAGAACTCGATATAATAATGTATATTACTCATTTTTAAGGGTTTCAGGCACTATTATAAATACTTCCTGGACATCATCTCATTTAACTTCATGATAATTTTCTGAGGTTGATACTAGTATTATTGCTTTTTTTTTTTTTTTTTTTGCGGTACGCGGGCCTCTCACTGTTGTGGCCTCTCCCGTTGCGGAGCACAGGCTCCGGACGCACAGGCTCAGCGGCCATGGCTCACGGGCCCAGCCGCTCCGCGGCATGTGGGATCTTCCCAGACCAGGGCACGAACCCGTGTCCCCTGCATCGGCAGGCGGACTCTCAACCACTGTGCCACCAGGGAAGCCCTATTCCTATTTTTTTAGATTAGTGAACACAGATTTAATGAAGTTAAATAGCTTCCCGAAGACATGAAGTTAGCAAGCGGCAAAGCTTGTCTTCAAACCCCAGATCTGTTCTGTTGCAAAGCATGTGCTTTAAATCACAATTCAATCCTGCCTCCTTTTTCATAGACTGATGTGAGAAATGTCACAGTGCTAACTCTCCTACCTTGGGATGGAGGAAACCAGTGCAGAAATCTGTCAATTTTAATGCCAGTCCTTTTTGAGCTCAAATGTGAACGTGCTCTAAAGTTTAGTAGGTCAACTCTATTGAAAATTAAAAATATATGCAATTGTTAATCTCTGCATTTTCCACCTGAGCAGGCAAGGACCTGGAAACTCAGACTTTTAGATAGGGATTTTAGGAATCAGAATTAAGAGTGTATATGTGTGCTATAGGGATGGAATATTATTTAGCTTGTATCTTCAGAATGAGAAGACGTTAGGAAAAAAAAACTCAAAATGAAAAAGTACCTAATCAAAAGAGAGACTAGACAAAAAGAGAAAATTTTAGTTCAAATTAAAAATGAAGCAGTTGGTATCAGCAAGATACCCTGAGCTAGTTCTTATAGTTGGGAAGGCAGAGAGATATTCTGTAGACAATCACCCACACATAGATCCAGGCCCCCTTTATAGAAAACATGAGTTGGTTTGGACTCATCCTTCAGTCATATGCAGGAGATTTACATGGGATGGATTGATAGAAAGGTTTATGATTCACTTCTATATCATGGAAGCCCCTTCCTAGAAGATTAGAATCTTGGGTATGCCAGGACATTTTCTAGAGTCTAGAAAGTCCCATATAATGTAAGAGGCAGTAGAGGAGAATGGTTGAAAACAAAGTCTCTAGAAGCTGATGTCTTAAGTTTGACACACAACTTCGACACTAACTGTGTTCCTACAGCACTTAGTTCATCTTCTTTTTGCTTCAGTTTCCTCATCTATAAATTAAGGATAATAATATTTTAGTATCTACGTTATAACACTGATATAAGGAATAAATGAGGAAATCCAATGAAATACCTAATATAATTCCTCCTCATCATTGTTGTCATCACCATTGCCATACTTATATCTGTATTCTGTGCTTATCAAGGTAGATCTTCAGAGTACATAATTTTGATAAATAGGATAGAAATTCAAGAGAAAAAAAATAATACCTCTAAAAAGTTCAAGGATCTTGAATAAGGCCAGTGTAACTTAATGTACCGCACAAATGAGAAAGTGCTGAGATGGGGTTGTAGACACAGCAGGGATCTGATCAGGCAGGCCTTGTGATTCTACAACATTCAATTTTATTCCAAGGGCAGCACAAATATCAATAAATGATGTTCGCTTCCCAGTGGGGCAGGCAGGAAAGTAAATAGATATGTCAGTGCAGTGTAAAGCTGTGGCAGAAATTAGAACACGGCTTTTGGAGCAAAGAGAAGGAAAATGTCACTCAGCCTTCAAGGAGCCTTCCACACTTTGAAAAAAGAGAAGGCACATATACGAAGACTAAATTTTCATAAAAAGAAAGAAAAGAGGCCTTGCTTTTATCCACATCTTATTAGGAGATTTTTCCATTCTTATTGCATACAAAACACTGATAATCTGGTTCACTATTGTAGTGAACAGCAAATTTGGATTATATCCATGACACTAAAGAGTATGTCAGTGTACCTGTTGGTTCCTCCAGCTTTCTCACCAACACATCTCTTGCCACGAAGTCCCTGCTGTTGAAAGGCTCAGAGTTTTATAACCTCTCATACCATGACAGGTTAGAAGGAAACTCAAATCCATGAATGGTCCACTGGGCAGAAATAAGCAAGCAAGCAGATGTAGATTGCAACAATCTCAAAGGAGAAATTCGAGTTGGTTACTTGTTTCCACTGATGAGCAAATGGAGAGAATTGTTTGTGATAGGTCGAGAATTTCTGAGAGCCCCTGAGATGCTGAAGGACAGAAGGCACCATCTCTAGACTTTTTCTCCAGACTTCTGTCATTCTGAAAGCACAGTTGGCCAAGTATGTTGGCAATATTGGTTGGAAAGTTTATCCCAGGCTCAGACAACAGTGAGTATGGTCCCAGAGCTCAGAGGACTGGCAGGGCCATCATACCAGATGACATCTGGCTCTTGCATTAATGAAGAGCGTTTGAGTTTTTGCCTCTTAGCCAAAGCTGTGCACCAAAGGTATTTAAAAGCTTAATAGGTTTTAATGTCAGGAGGCAGATAGCTAAACTCCATAGCAGGAACAAGATTCCAAATCAAGTAAAGATATCTCACATAACATAAATTAAGCAAACACTTTAGTCTTTTCTCTCACCACTTCCAATGAGTCTTCCATTCCAGTCATTTTAGCCTGAGCAGACCTCCACATATGACGTGCATAGTCTTACCTTCCATCCTTGACTCTTGCTGGTCACCCCTCCTCTCTAGTTGTCAAAAATCTTATCAATCCTTTAAGATCTAGTTCCAGAGACACCTCATCTATGGAAAAGGCCTGGATTACTCTACCCTGGAGTGGAGTAATTGCCTACCTCAGGACTCCCTTAATCCAGTTGATAGGCCTAGCAGGAAACCTTCTGAACCAGACCCTGGAAGATATAGCTAATACATAGAAAAAGGCAACCATCATAATATATATTCACAAATAATCTTTCAAAGAAAATTAGCCATTTATAGCTTTTTCCATTAAACATATGGTCACTGGTTTGTTTTGTCTTTAGTGAGCACTTGTTAGCAGAGAGGAGGTATAGGTATTCATGTTTTTTTTAAAAAAAATGCATGGAAGAAAAGCTTAAGCTAACGAAAAGATCTTTGTGACTTTTGATATTTTTTTTGGAAATGGGAGAAATGTCAACAGTAAGATTTCAAGTATGGGATATCCCAGTATAGCCTATAGAATGTCAGTGTTTGTTCTACACATATGGGGACCCAGTGACACAGATTCTTTAATAGCCTCTGTTCAGCTCTGTCCAACCATATTTAGTATGCTTCATCCAGATAGGGAGCGAGCCTCCCGCATCAGGCAGGGAACGCTGAACTACCTTCAACTTTTGCCTGACTGATCAGCTGGCAGACAGACAGAATATTGGACTTAATGTTTGGCAGACCTGACAAGTTCCACTGGAAAAATATAAGCCCGGTAGAAATATATACATATATGCTGTGCTTAATAAGTCCTAGAAAGAACAGTCCTCCGTAGGAGAGACTAAAGCAGAATCTTACTGTCTTTCTTAGAACCCACAACTGACACTCATTTGCTTCTGTGACACATGAGGGCTAGAGCACTGTTATCATAGCAATCAATGGCGAGTGAACGCATGCATTTCAGGACTTTATCTCACCAAAAATATCTTCCCCATTGGCTACAGGTGTGTACACATGACAAAGAGCTGATTGTCTTGCTACTGGATAGGACAATGTCATCCCTGCAAATGACAGCTCAAATCAGATGCTTTTCTCACCCTTCTCCCCCAACTCTAGCCAAAACCCAGAAAAAGAGGATCTGATAGGAGGATATCATCAAAGACAAGGGATTTAAATACATATACATAAACACACACACACACACACACACACACACACGCACGCACGCACGCACACACAACCTGAACCCTTATCTCAAGAGAAAGCTGTTTTTTAAAGGCATCTTCTTTAGACTGAACAAAACAAATAGGATTAGATATTTGTATCTTTATCTTTAAACAAATTTTCCTAAAATATACATTCTTTGAATGTGAGAGAGTCAACTAGGAGCATTTGTGCCCACAACAGGAAACTGGCAACATAAAATGTATTCCATAGACCAACAGGAGGACTTTTATTGCAATCCATAGCGCTCCCTGCCTTAGGGCTAGAAGCTAGGACCCGTTTGAAGCTTGCTACCGGTTTATCTTTTCAGACGGCCAGTTAAACATGGAATGTAGAATCTGTGTATCTCCAGCAGCCCTCTTAGCCAGAGTCTTGGCTTGGAACTGATTAAATTAAATCATAAATAAGAAAGATTCTTTAATGCTAAGTACCAATTCAATGCTATATTACCAAGAAAACCAGAAGATGGTAAAAATTATTGAGAATTATGGTTAAGATCTTCAGCTCTGTGGGCTCTGTAATCAATAGCGATTCGGTCCCAGGTCTGCTACTTTTTAGCTGTGCAAACTCTGTCAAACTTAAGCACTGGCTGCCTCCGTTGTAAAAGGTGACTGATAATAATAAAATCTACCTCACAGAGTTCTTTTCTCAGGTTTAAATTTGTGATGAATATGAAGCTGTTAACACAGTGTCTGAAAAGGAATAAGTGCTTAATAAATTATCAGCCGGGGTCCCATTTGGAAAAACATGGCTCACAGAGGTTATAATAATTTGAGGAAAGTTCAATAAAGGGACAATTTTCAAAGGTGTGCAGAAGGAAATCACAGGACATAATGCAGGGCTGTTCCCATTGTTATTGGGTTGGCCAAATAATTTACGGAAAAACCCGAACAAACTTTTTGGCCAACCCAATATATGGGGAGGAAAGAAGGTACGGAGTTATTTGACACAGAAAAGAGTGAGGAAGAGAGAGCAGCCTTGAGAAGAATTAAAAGCTTTGACAGAGGGACTCTCTAGCCCCAGGAAGTCTCGTGTAGAACTTACTCTTTTCACTCTCTCCAATCCACAACTCCATGCTCTATTCACCAACCCAACTGGAACTTAGAAGGCAAAGAAGCCCATTGATATAGTCTAGAATTCAGCAACTTTTTCTAAGAGTCAGAGAGTAATTATTTTAAGCATACAAGTCACAGGCTCTCTTGAAAACATAGACACTATGTAAACAATGAGTGTAACCCTGTTTCAATAAAACTTTAGGTAATCAGGCTACAGCTTTTTGGACACCTGATGTAGGTCATACAAATCAGATTCCTGATGCAGAGAGAAGACTGAAAAATAGATGAGGAGGGCAGATAGAGGATCTCCAGCTCAAACAATGTTAGCTGTTTAGCTTTTGTTATGCTCGCTCCTATTATGAATACCATTTGAACTACATATGGATTGAACATACTGGAGTATTTTCTTCAGCTGTATAGTGGCTTTTGCTTAACCATGACAGTCTTACACAGGTCTACCACAGAATGCTACAACGAATCAAGGCTATGTAAGCTCCACGAAGGTGGAGACTACATTTTATTCACAACTGTAAATCCTGAGCCTAGTTCAGTGTTCTGTTGTACTGCAGGTGCCCAGTAAATGCTTGACAAAATGAATCGTAAAGTGTATCAGATGTCCTAAGAAGGATGAGGCCATCATTCCACATTGAAGTATAACATACATATAAAAAATGCACAAATTTTAAATATACAGGCTCAAATTTTAACAAAGTTAATACATCCATTTAATCACTCAGATGAGAAAAGTCCTTTTCAGATATATGAACTGCAAATATCTTTTCCTACCATGGCCTGTCTTCTAACCTTCTCCATAGTGTTTTCTGAAGATCAAAAGTTTTTATTCCAATGTTGTCTCATTTATCAATTTTTTTTCTTTATATTTTACTTGTATGGCCTCTTTAAGAAATATTTTCTTTCTCCAGTAACATTAAAATATCCTCCTATGTTAACTTCTAGAAACTTGATTGTTTCTCTATTATAAAGAAATATATTCTAAAGAAATTTTCTTTGTGTATGATATGAAGTAAAGGTCAAGATTTAGGCTTTTCTTATGGATATTAAGTTGGTCCAGAACCATTTATTGAAAAGACCATCTTTTTACTTATTGCATAGAAATGTCACCTTTGTAATAGTTCAAGTGACTGTGTACATTTCAGCCTCTTCTAAAGCTTTCTATTCTGACCCACTGGTCCATTTGCCTAAGATACCTGTTGTAATTACTGCACCTTTATAAGAAGTATTGACTCAAACTCTTCAAGATTGTTTTGACAAATCTTGGCCTTTTGCATTTCCAAATATATTTTATAACCATCTTTTAAGTTTCCACCAAAATATGGCTAGCATTTTTTATTATAATTATATTGAATCTTTAGACATATTTGAGGAGAATTTTTATTTTTATGATATTGAGACACCCAGTACCTGGATATGGTATATTCCCCATAAATTTGGGACTTCTTTAACATTTTTTGGGGGGAGATTCTTTTATTTATTTGGTTGCACTGCGTCTTAGTTGCAGTTTGTGGGCTCCTTAGTTGCAGCTCTCTTGCTCCTTAGTTGTAGCATGCAAACTCTTAGTTGCAGCATGTGAACTCTTTGTTGCAGCATGCATGTGGGATCTAGTTCCCTGACCAGGGATCGAACCCGGGTTCCCTGCATTGGGAGTACAGCGTCTTATCCACTATGCCACCAGGGAAGTCCCGGGACTTCTTTAACATTTCATAGTTTTTTGGGCTTACACAACTTACAAATCCTTAATCAGAGATGTATCCCTAGGTATTTCGTGTTTTAGATTCTATTATAAATGTTATCACTTTTAAATGTTCTTTAGTGTCAGATGCTGGTGTATCAAAGCACAAACTTTTTGTATATTGACCCATTGTCATGCAATTTTACTGAATTTAAAATTAGAGACTTTTAGATTTTCAATGTTATTAGTCTGCTCAGGCTACCATAACACAATATCATGGACTGTGTAGTTTACACAACAGAGGTTTATTTTGTCATAGTTCTAGAGGCTAGAAGTCCAAGATCAAGATGCCAGCAGGGTTGGTTTCTGGTGAGATCTTGTCTCCTGGTTTGCAGATAGCCATCTTCTCACTGTGTCCTCACATAGCCTTTCCTCTGTGTTCATGGAGAGGACAGTCTCTAGTGTCTCTTCCTCATTTTATGAAGACACTAATCCTATCGAATTAGGGTCCTTCTCTTATGACTTTATTTAACCTTAATTACCTCCTTACAGGTCCTATCTCCAAATATAGTCATATGGAGGCTAAGGCTTCAACATATGAATTTTGAGGGGATACAATTCAGCCCGCTTTGCATAGCAAGATGTATAGTAATAGGTCAAGATCTTGATTCATCAGAGTGAATCATGGTGGCAGCCTTGACCTTCAATTTTTTATCTCTGTAGGCCCATGAGACTGTCAAAAAGTTCTGCTGAATGTACTAGCTTCTTAGCAGCAGCTTACATCTCAGCATCTCACTCTCTTCATTCATGATTCTTAGGAATCAGTGAATGTATCCAGAAAAAAAACAGCGTAGTGTATCAAGTTCACTCAACACAGTTTCCTTTTTCTGAGATGTTAACCCCTCAGCCTACATGCCTTGGTAGCTCTGATACGTTGAAATCAATTTCATTAATCACTCTATCTAGCTTTTTCAGTTGTTTTTGATGGGTTGGGTTGTAGCCTATAAGGTAGCCCATTATAGCGAGAAGCAGAAATCCATACAAATTTTAATTGAGGAGATGTTAAGAGGAGGTTAAATTGAATAGGAACTTAATAAGAATTATATAGCATTGAGGGAGGAATAAATATTGCAGAGAGGTAGAACAATATTAGGAAAGTTTCAGGGGCAAAAATGAGTCTGTGGTAGTAGAGGGTATGTGTTAGAGACAAGATCTGGCAGGCAATCAATTACTGATAGAGGACAAAATACTGGGCTACATGCTGGTTGAATATAAGGACACAGTGCCTGGCTTCTGGGAGTTTGTATCATTGAAGCAAAGGTAATAGATAAAGATAATAGATGCTACAAATTTTTTTTTTGTAGCAAATAAACTTTGATACAAATAAAGCAAAGTTTAATAGATATATGCCTTATAATGGTTTTAAAATTTTTAATTCTAAGGTAATTCAGAGAAGGGAAAAACCAAGAAAGGCATTTTAGATGGGACAAGAAAAACAGTTTTTTTGTTTTATGTTTGTGTTTTTTACAAGGCAAAAAGGAGGAAATATGGAGCATATAGGATAAAATAAAGAGAGAAGCGAAAAGTATGATATAAGGTAGTGGTTCTCAAACTTCAGCATAAACTAGACTCACTCAAAGGGCTTAAAATGCAGATTTCCGGGCTCCACCTCCAGGAGGACCAGATAATTTGCATTTCTAACAAGTTCCTAGGTATGCCCATGCAGCTGATGCTGCTGGTCTGGGAACCACAATTTGAGAACCACTAGTAGAGAATAATGACTAAAAGAATTGTAAAAGAATGTGTTAATAACAGCTAATAGAGAGGTAGCGTTGAATAATAATTTAAAAAATACTTGCTTCAAAGAATTGAAATGTGTTTCATCTGGCTGAAGCAATGGGCATAAATACAGAGTTCTGGCATGTGAGATCATAAGTAATTTGGACCCAGGATTATGAAAAAATTTTCTAACTGACTAAGAAATGTGATGGCCATGCAGCTAGTAAGGAGTATAATTACTTTGTAAATCATTTTTCCTGAGCCAGCATCCTGCTATCTCCATAACTTTGTAAATAGTGTAATTTCCCTATCTAATATGCCTACTAAAATTCAGCCTGATTAGTTTAAGAGCTGTTAGTAGCACTCCATGATAATTGAATATACTACTAACTGTAAGGAACAAAATTACTATACAGCATTTTGTTATAATCACATACCATATGACTATCATTTTCCATCAACTGCATTCCTAGGATAGAGTTTAGTTGAACCATCACTTATGATGGAATGCATCTAGGTGAAACAAATTTCCTTAATATCAGAGGAAATTATTTAATAAAAGTGTCAACTTATTGAAAGGCAAAATGGAATAGCTCTGGTTCAGACATCCAAGGTAAAACTCAGTGTCCATTGTGGATGTGATTTCAGATACGTTCCTGTACTGCCAAGAACTTGAATCTTCCGTGCTGTGTCACACTTGGACACTACTAGGCATTCTCAAAGCAGTGTCTGCTGGTGAAACTGAGCAGGACCCTGTGAGTTCCTCTATCAAGTTTATGATTAACGTCTTTATCTTTTTCTTGTCCAACACCTTTTCTCCTCAAGACTGAGCAGTATCAAAGAAAAGGAAGGAATTTTAATCCAGCAGGACCTTATGGGGTCTGCCAGGGACAGACCTCTGCCCCATGTCCTCTGCTTTAGCTCCTCTCCAACGTACCCAGATAATAGTATCTCATGCACATTTCTTGCGTTTTTCAGATGCTAAAAACCAAATAGAAGAAATTAACTACTTGATGATCATGAGCACTAACCCCCAGACCTACTGGCACCTAAGGATTGATAAAGTTAACCACCCTGTTACCTCAACATCAACCAATCAGAGAATTGTGTATGAGCTGATCACATACCCTGTGACCTCCCCTCCCTTTCCTGACCTTTAAAAATGCTTTGCTGAAACGCTTTGGGGAGTTCAGGTTTTTGGGGGGAGCATGAACCACCCAACTCCTTGCATGACCCTGCAATAAATCTTTCTCTGTTCAAAAGAAAAAAAATGTCAACTTAGAAAAAGTCAAGTTGATATTTAAAACATTACATTTATATGTTTCTGGAAAGTTTAAAAGGAAATATTGCTTTGCGATAAAATTAAAATTGAGGTAAACTTACAAATAATCAACATACTGCTTCTGTGAAGAAAAGGTTATGTTCATTTTAAGTATTGAATAGAAGTTCAATTATGGGAAAAAATTTTCAGCTTCATATTCTTCAGTCTTTGCCTGGAAAAATTAGGTGTCTTCAATAATTATGCGCCCATTTTCTTTAAGTGAAATGCATGTGATTGTTTTAGGAAAGCTAGACATGTCTAAAAAAGGTGCAAATACTGACAAGTCTCATTGACTGTCCTTCCAGGCTAGTTTAAGAGCTGGTAATGGGTTAATGTACAGCATGTCTGAAAAGTCTTATATAGACAAAAATCACAGTGGAAATTGCCAGAACTCAGTACTTCAGTACATTAACAATTTGAAAAAAAGGTAATGAATCTGAAGATAGAAGAAATGAAAACCTGGGGAAATGTCAATTGTGATAACATCAATAATGAAATTCATTCTATTCAGGTATAGATGAGACTTGGTGAGCCAAGTCTCTCAGCTCTTTAAAATGATTCTAAAAGTCCAATAGTTTTCATCACCTTCAACCTAGGTCAGATCTGCTAGCAATAAAGGAAAGGCAAATTGGATTTCTAAGCTTTAAGCACCAGGTCACCAAATCCCCTATTGGTTCTTGGTTTTTTAAAATAATTGAATGTGTGATTTTATTAAGCAAACATTAAAGACAGAGGAAGTAAAAGACTCCACAAGATGCTGTGTAAAACATTTTGGTTTAATCGAAATAGAATGCTCTGCTTTTAATAGTAAGGCAGCAAATTGTTTGTGGTTACCCAGAAAGAATTTGAAGATCCTGGAATTTATTACCTCCTTCAATACTGAGTAAGGCACAATGTGTCCTCTAAGAATGTTTCAGTCTTTGACAATCAAGCAAACACAGTCTTTTGGGCCTCCTGGGGTTGATGGGGTACCCCTCCCTAGGGATCACAGTTGAACTGCTACAGCTTAACAAGCTGTCAATTGACACTTCTATTACCATTTTCCCACAGGGAAAAACAATCAATCCATATGATACAGTTCCTTCTCTCTCTAGCCTACCCAGAAATGATAGAGAGTTGAACTACATGTCCATTAATTGCAACATTTGTAGAATAGTTTTATGCTTTTCGCTCTTAATATCAAAGGCAAATTAAAAATAATAGATTTTCTCTCCACCTCAAACCAAATTTAACCTCTCTACCACAAAGTAAACTTATTTTACTAGTGTGGAATCCTTGATGAATCTTTCTGTGTTTCAGAGTTCTTCAATATGCAAGGATGCCATATTCTTACTTTCAAATCAAGATATGGCAAACTATTTCTTTAAAGGGCTGTATAGTAAATATTTTAGGCTTTGCACTGTACATGGTCTATGTCATATTTATTCAACTCTGCCATCCTAATGATATTTAAATTGGAAACAGTCTGACCAAAATTTGATGTCTACCTCTGCATTAGGTGACCTAGGGTAAGATATTTAATATCTCTAGGTCATAAATTCATCTGTAAACTAGAATTTCTCAAAGGCTGTCTGGGAAGACTACTGAGTGTCTAGTATGTTCCAGAGACAGTACAACACAATTCTACACAGTGTGTCATCCACCCAACAGTGTCCTGGGAGGTATTATTAGCTGCTAGGAGACTCATGGGAAGAGACTCAGTGAAATTAGTTCTGGGTCACACAGCTAGCAATTCAGAGCTGGGATTCTGAACCAAAGTTTCTAAGATGCCAAAGTCCTTTGTTTCTTCTAATCTATGATACGGTTACTGAACCAAACTTGGGTGTGCTCACCCCATGCCCAGCAAAGCCAATCTACTGACATCTGGTTGTGCTGAAGGAAAGTACAGCATTTATTGCAAGGCACCAAGCAAGGAGTATGGACAGCTAATGCTCAAGAGATCTGAACTCCCTGATGGCTTTCAGGGAAGTGTTTTTAAAGACAGTAAGGCAATGTGAGGGGGAGGGTCACAGGGTGTGTCATCAGTTCATGCACAATTCTCTGTTTGGTTGATGGTGAGGTAACAGGTAACAGGGTGATGTTTCTGGAATCTCAATCATCAACCTTCTGGTTCCAAGCAGTCTGGGGTCTACATGCTGGTGGTCACCATGCAGTTAACTTCTTCTACCTGGTGGGGGTTTTAGCATCTGGAAAATAACTCAAGGATATGGCTCAGGATATTATCTGTAGCCCTTGAGGAGGAACTAAAGGTCCTTGACTTTGTTTTATGGCTAAACTATTATGATTTTGTCTTGTTTGACTATTTTCCTTCGTTTCTGCATTTTTCACTTCTCTGAATAAATTTGTTCTTTGGAACCTGGGGAGAGCCCAGAAGGCTAAAACTTTTCTACAAACTAGAGATGGGGGACACAGAAAGGGAGGCTGTTCCTGGGAAGGCCCTGCAGGGTCCTGCTCATTTTCAATATCTGGCTCTTGCTATACTTCCTGTTAGGAATGAGAGAACATGTGAAAACTGACTAGCACATTTTGTGGCTTGTATTAGGCACTAAATAAGTGTTGGTTTTCTTTCCTTCCCTAGAGAGGCAATCTAAGGCTTGCTAATGGCAGCTCCAGAAACATTGCCTGATAAATCTTCCTGAGGAGAGGAGAGAAGGGAGAAGAAAGCTATCAGATAATATCAATAGCCCTGAGTAGAAAACTCAGTAGTTTCTAGCTCTCATGTAAGAGTAGTTTCTGATAGGCAACAAAATAGGGCTTGAGACCCAAAGCCTGGCTGCATCCATGAAGGTTCCACAGAGAATACATGTCTGTTAAATTTTCAATTCCAGATCCCATCTCAGGTTGTAGCATTCTCATTACTTTCAGCGGCATCTGTTCAGTATGCCGAGGCATTAACTATATGAAGTTTCTCTCCTAAGCTTGCATTTGGTCCCAGCAGCCCAGAAATGGACCAGAGTATATGACAAGGCCACTGCCAGAAAAGGAGACATCTGCAATCAGGACCCTGATTCCTAGACAGTTCTATCTAAGCCCCCAAATACAGCTGCCCATATAGTATCCCTTTGCCCTTTCCTTTTTCAGAGAAGACTTTTCAGGGTTCAACATTCCTAGCTAACCAAGGTCCAGTGGGCCCCAAAGAACTCAACTACAATGACACAAGCCAAGTGGTCATTTTTATTAAACACTGAGACAAAGATATTGTACCAGTCATGATGAGCTGGGCTGTGCTGAGCCAATAAATTAGGCCTGAAATTTCAGTGATGTAATAGAACAAAGATGTTGTTTTCTGCTCTTATAAACTCCCATGCAAGTTGGGTGACTGGAAAAGGTGCACTCCAGCAGTGACTCAGAAACCAGGGAGTTTCCACACAAGCTCTTGGATGCTTTGGTCCAGAAGTGATATACATCATTTACACTTATGGCCCATCGCCCAGACCTCTTTTTATTGCAAAGGTAAAGAGTGGGGGGTAGAACAGGTGGAAATTCAGTCAGTAGTAAATGTGTGTGCCCAAGACGTGCCCACTGACACACAGGTGGAAATATACCTCCATCCAATGCAAAACCATTTAACACTCTTTCATATTGTCTTTAATTCCATTGGAGGACTACGGTGTATGATGAAACGCTATTGAACATCTCATTATGGCAACCATGAATCACCTTAGGCTTGGCTGAATTTGCCCTGGCTCTTGTCCTTTGCCAAATTAATACTTGAGGAATGAGGAATGGCATGTCTGTGCTGTTCCATGAGGCAGACCTAAGACCAATGGATATTACTAGGTGATGGGTTTGTCTTTATCTTAGTGGAAAAAGTCTGTATTGGGCCTAATCTATGTTTTTATTCATAGTAGAGAAATAAGGAAGGGAACTCTGGGTTGCAGATTAGACGTCTTCTTTCCTAGGCAAATGGCAAGAGGGTTTAATCTGGATATCAGGATCCTCAAAATAGGACCAGGGGAAGAGAGCTTGCCTTCCATTCTGCTCTGGTATAAAGTTAGGTGAATCTCAGGCTCTTACCTGAGGACAGTGTTAGAGAAAAACAACAAATGATCTTCTAAGCAAGAGAATCAGAGGAGAGCTGAAGAGTCAGGAAGATATCAAGGTCAGAATAGGGGAATCTGGACAAATCGCTCTGATGGGCTAGCAGTTACAGCTAGGATTATTATTTCTTCAAACTGCATGTGTAGAGTAAGACCATCTGAAGGAGTCAGGAATAGCTGGGCTTACTGAGTAATTTTAATTAAAAGATCTGAGAAAACTAAGAAGCCTCGAGAAGGCAAATGTAGGTCACTCAGGGTATGGAGATTAAGGACCACGTCCTTGTCTAGATACACAATTTTATTATAAGTAAAAGAAACTGATCATCCAGCCTATGATGTTACCTTCACCAGAAGGCTTCTAGTCCTCTCCTTGGGAACATGGGATAATAAATTCCTACAGAGAGTTCCAAAGGAGAAAACAAAAAGGTATCTCTTGTGGGGTAAAAAATTATTATGGGGAAAGCAAAACACCTGTAATTGGCACAGAAAGAACTGTGGCCCTCAGGGGGACAATAGGAATAAGGAAGGCAGCAGCAATACTTAAGATGCAGCTATTCATCTAGAACTAGTCCCACCAGTCTGTTGGGAGTCAATGGTGGTGATGTTGGCAGCACTGCAGAACAATAAGAGAGTAGAGGGAAGGATTGCTGCTGGATTTGGGTACCCAGGATCCAAACTGAGCTGAAGTTAGTTGTATGTCAAGGATAAAGAGTTGACTTCTCCCATCACTGTTATTCCTAGGGCTTACTGAAAAGCAGGAGTCCAGAGGTGTAATTGAATGCTCCTTGAGCTACCAGCAATAGAATGAGTGCCATGAGAAGTATTGAGATTACTGTTAATGCAAATACTTAACAAAGGGAAGAATGACCACCCACCCAGGTTACTGTAGAAAACTTCCTGCTTTGACTGAGAAATTGTGGAGGACAGCGAAAGTCCCTTCTAACATCTGTTGAATTGCAGAGAGTCTGTTTCTTATGGGGTTTAGTTATGTCAGATAGTGTGTGTGTGTGTGTGTGTGTGTGTATTATTCCAAGACCCATGGTTGTTTTGAAAATCAAAGTGATAACATCTAGGAAGATTAAACAGGGAGAGATAAACATGCTGAGCACACTGCCTGATGTATTCAGTCAGAGCTTTTATCCTATTTCTGTCCTTGTCATCAGGCACAGCCATCCTATCAAATAGCTGCTCCCAATCCACAATGGCAGCGCTTCTTTCAATGACAGTCTGACCCCGGGTATCGATTAAGAGCAAGGCTTGAGATTAGTTGGCTGAGCTACATTTTGTGTTTTTCACTGTAAAAAGCAACAGGCAGAGACAAAGCTTGTAAACCCCAGTGCACCTCTTGACAGCTGAGCCTCTGAGCTCTCTCTGGAAGCCTGTCTCATTTCTTCTCCAGAAGCACCATGATTCCCTTCCCCACCCCAACCTAGCACCCCATCTACCACCACCACAGAATAGAAGGAGACCACATGTCATGACTGCCTTTGGGGCTGGGGCCCAACTGCACAGCAGTTCTCTCCCTGCTCAGTTCCAACCCCTGGGCCTGCTCTGTAGCTTCCACTGGTACAGCTGGCATTTCCCTTCCAGGCCCCCCACCATAAGGCCCAGACTCATTGGAATGCAGCAAATGTGGCCTGCCACCTGCCACATGATTTTTTCTTCCATTTTTGATCAATAAGTCACAGGCCTATCTGGCCTTTCCCCAGCCTGGAGAGAAGCGCGGCTTGAAGTCAAAAGGAAAGAAGGCCGAAATAGACCCCCACGTTTGCCTAGCTTTTCTCTCCCATGTATTCCCAGCCCCTCCACTCTGCCCAGGCTCTTTCCCATTCCCAGGCTAGAATTTTGTCAAAGGGAGCAAAGAAAGGAGGAAAGAAGAAAGAAGAAAAAATGGGAAGGAGGAAAGAGAGATGGGGGAGGGGCAAAGGGCAAAGAGGAAGTAATTATTTGTTGAATAAACACAGAAAGAAAGACAAAAGGAAGTGTATATCTATTCTGGAAATACTCTCACATATGGTTATTCCTCTCACTGGCTTGAACCAGAAGCCCTTTCCTGACCCCTCCACATGCCCTCCCGTGTCCTTCTAACCTGACCTGCCTTCCCAGCCACACCCTCACTATACTCCCTAAGGTTCACAGGCTCCCGAACTTGGAGACAATATTTGACCAATGGCTTTTACTTGACAAAATCACAGCTATTAGCTATTGATTGCTCCCTATGACCCAGGCTCTGTTCCAAGTGCTCTATAAGGATTCTTGCCTCTAGTTGTCATTACCTCCACGTAAATTATTGTCAGCTCAATTCTGTGAGGAAGAAACTGAGGTGAAATAACTTGTCTCAGGGCACACCAGCAAGTAAGAAATCATGATTCAACCCCAGGCATTCTGAAGCTGGAACTCCTGCTCCTTCCTCATTTCCCTCAAAACTGCCTCCCATGAGGGAAAAGAGGGTCATGACACATGCTTGGTTCAAACTCTGAAAGCAGAGTCTTCTCCTCAAGCTACAGTATCCTCCAGTGAGACAACTAGGACCTCCTCAGAATCAGTGGAGATTTCAGAGATGCAGCTACTCTTTTCTCCCCCAAGGAGGTTAGCCCTGGAGCTAAGTGGAGCAGAAGTTTCATGAAAAGCCAGAACATCAGAGATGGAAGAAAATGCACCCAAACTCTTCATGTCATAAATGAAACCCCCAACACCTTCAAACCTAAGTGGACTCAGAAGATTCTTTTGCTGAGTGTAACTAAGACCAAAGCTGCAAGACCAAAGAACCTGAGAACTAGAAAACACCTGATAATCCATCTAGTCTAATCCACTCATTACTACCTACCTCTCTTCTACAAATATGGGCACTAAGAAGCTTAAGTAACTGGTCTATGAATTATAGTATCTACTTTTCCACAAAATGTGGAGGTAGCTGTTGTGGCCGATTTCAGAAGGACGTTAGGGATATTCTGATATCTACTACAAAGTAGATGGTGTCCAGAATGAGCAGACCAAGTGATGAGCACAATGTATCGCGCCTGGATAGAGAAGGTCCTCAATAAAGAGGTGCTGGATGAATGAATGGATGTGTGAATGAATGAATAAAATTTTAAAAGTAGAAGCAGAAATACTTGAAGACTTTTCATGCAATTCCAAATATGCCATCTTAAAACCTTCCCTGATGACAAAAGAACTCTGTAAGAAAAATCCTAGCATCTTCCCAATTAATATACTCTTTTCACTGGGATAAAGTGAATGGGACACTTCTGGCACTAGGATAAAAGTATGAGTGGGATCCAAAGTTTCTATCTGATATGCAACTTCATCAACCTTTGCTGGTATGGCAAGTTAAAACAGGAGACAGGCTTCAATTTTCCTAGTGATCTGGGGACAAGTTTCCAGTGCCTGGTGCCTTAGGCTGCCGTCCCGAATACAACATCCTCAGAGATGCCCTCAGTGTTTGTGGATTGCTCTGCCTGTTTCACATTCATACCAAATCTCTGGTATTCTTAGCTATCATTTTACGTATGTTTCTACCAATTTAAGGAATGCTAGCTCACAATATAGTGTAGTGGTTAGCTAGGAGCTTAGACTCTAGCTTTGTCTAAGTCAGATGGTTCTTGTTCAAATTGTGTCTCTATCACTTAATAAGACTCCCAACAAATGACTTAATCACTTTGAACTCCATTCAGAACTCATCTGTAAAATGGACAGGGGTAATGATAGTCACTAACTTAACAAGTTCTTGGTGCAGAGAATTAAATATGATAGTATTTTGCAGATCTCATTTTGACCCACCTAAAATTGCCCATGAACTCCTGCTCTGAACTCAGTCGCTCCTCTGCTGACCACTAGTGGACAATGATATAATGACCTCATCTCCCCTCGTAGTCTCATTTTTACAAAACAAACTTCTCTTCTGCTGAATCATTAAGATATTTAATCCCCAAGCACTAACTATTGAGTTGGAGTCTGAATTAAGGCTGTTCTTCAGTTTTAAAAGATGATTTCAGGCTAGAGTGAAGAAAAATTTTTGAGAAAAGAGGTTTGATTCCATTTATGCATATATTTACTGTCTCCATGGTCAGTGAACAACGTCTCATTCCAAATTCAATTTGGGGAATTATGGTGCTTCTGAATGAGAGAAAGAGAAGCAGAGATGAAAGCACCACTAAACGACATTTGTCTATTTCTTACACGTTGGACAAGTCACTGCAAATACTAGAAAAGAAGAGCCTGCTCAGAGATCTCTCTGGTAGGATGCCTAGTAGGAGAACAAAAATTGGAAAAGAGGGGAAGTAAGCACTCTGTGGATTCTGACTGGCACTAGTGAGCCCCCGCCTCTGGCAGCTTCCAGAAAGGAGAGGAAGAAAGTATGGCTGTGGGGAGAAGCCAGAGGAGCTCTTTGTTCCCTTTATTAAAACGAGTAAAACAGGAACCAAAACGACACAGTTGCTCTCAGAGATGATGCATTAGCTCACTAGCCAAAAGATGTGCTGGGTCACAGAGAGTTCTCCTTTCTCTGCATTCATAAGAATTGAATATCTAACTTCAGCCCCTTGTATTTGAAGGTGCTCCTAAAACTCACTCCTGGCATTTGATCCCTCTCAGGAGGATCAATTAAAGATTACTAATGTTATTTTCCTTTTCCTGTTTTTCAGGGTACAAAGAGGCAACCAACCTGCACTGTGAAGTAATAATTGATGAGCCAACTCACTTCTGCCAGAAGCTGGGAAGAATGGAAACAAGCTCAGAAGATAGGATTCAGACAGGAGACGAGAAAGGAACATTGAAGCATCTACTCGGCAGCTGGTTTTCCATACATCATCTCATTTAGAGCTCACCACGACCCCCTGACATGGGCGTAGCAGTGATTCATTTATACATATACACATATATATTATTTTCCAGATTTCTTCCCTTATAGGTTATTACAAAATATTGAGTAAAGTTCTTTGTGCTCTACAGTAGGTCCTTGTTGGTTATCTATTTTGTATATAGTAGTGTGTATCTGTTAATCCGAAGTTCCTAATTTAGCCCTCCCCCCCTTCCCCTTTGGTAACTATAAACTTGCTTTCTATGTCTGTGGGTCTATTTCTATTTTGTATATAAGTTCATTTATCACTTTTTTTAGATTCCACATTTAAGCGATATATGATATTTGTCTTTCTCTGTCTGGTTTACTTCATTTAGTATGATAATCTCTAGGTCCATTCATGTTCTAGCCAGTCTTAATTCAGGACTCCAACTCCATAGTTAGTACCTGGGGATAAAATACCTTAACAGTCAGCTATACCCCAAGAGGAAGAGTTTGTTTCGAAAAAATAAAACTTGGAAAAGAAGATGAGGTCATTAGACCACAGTTCATGTGTGTTCCTTGCTCTTGCCAAATTGTTCTCTGTCCAGAGCAGAAGTGACTGTCAGTCAAATAGACCAAGAGAGATTTCTTCTTCACATGGTCTTTAGCTTGTTGCTAAATGACTGTAGTTGGAGAGAAAGTTCTTCCTTCTTTCTATATACAAACAAATGCATGCACACATATATATATACATATTAAAGAGTTTGAGAAGGGTAATCAAAATGAATATTATATACTTTCATCACCATCACCATAGTCATTGTTGTCCCAGGACAAAGCTTAACTAAATGGATAAGAACTTTCCTTAACTACCAATTTTGGCAGATGTTTTAATTTTCTCTGAAACAGGACTCTCAGTCAGTTCTAAGAACCAGAAGGGAACTAGACTCTTCCAAACATTTTTTCAAGTATCACCAGGCAGGGAAGACTTTTGAGCCCCCTGATAAATGTTTATCTCCCTTCCTTCCTTCCTTCCTTCCTTCCTTCCTTCCTCCCTCCCTCTCTCCCTCCTTCCTTATTTTCTTCCTCCCTCCCTCCCTCCTTCCTTATTTTCTTCCTCCCTCCCTCCCTCCCTCCCTCCTTCCTTCTCTCATCTTGCTTCCTCCAGAAAATGTTTACTGAGTGCCTACAAAGTGGTAAGTACTAGACAAGACCCTGGGGACAAAACTCTCATCAAAGTCAGATGTACCTGTTGAGTGAAACTTTGACAACTAGCAGGGGAAATATGCATTAATCAAGTGATCCCACAAACCACTGTGAGGTTACAACTGTGGCAGGCATAGTGAAGAAGAGGTGCACAGGGCTTTGAGAAGAGGCATTGGTCAGAGAGACCAAGGACAGCTTCCAGAGGAAGGGTCACTTAAGTTGCAATCTAATGGATAAGCAAGAATCAACTTTTCAAAGAAGGTAAGGAACATGCTTCAGGCAGATGGGACAGCATGTGCAATGGTCCTGTGGCAAGGGGGATCATGGCAAGTTGGAGGGAATGAACTGATGCCCAGAGTGGATGAAGGACAAATACAATAGATATGGAGGAAAGGTTTGTTGCAAGATGAGCCTAAAGAGATGAGTAGGATCATAAAGGGACATGTAAATTATTGTAAGGAGTGTTCCCTGAAAGCCTCAGAAGCATTCTAAGTAGGAAATGACATAGTCAGTTTTGTGTTTCTAAAACGTTATTTACTTAGATGTGAAGAAGTGATTCTCTCTGCGGGGTGTCTGTGGTAGGCAGTGCAGGTAAGCTCTCCTGCCCACCTTGTGCCATGAATTTCTGTTCTCATTGAATTTCTATCACCTCTTTCATCAGCATGCATCCTGTGGTTACAGTTCTCTCTCTCATCCTTTGATCCCCACATTGGACACTGCCCTGCCTTTCTTGGTCCTCCAAACACTGCTGACACCACAAGGCGGTGTGTAGTATGTTTTCAACTAATGTTTAGTGATTACAGAAGGGATTTTGGCAGAATACAGAAGAGGCAAAAACAATATTGAACATGAGACTTTATGCTTTTAAAGTTCCCTGGAGAATCTCTACCAGGATTGTCTCACTGGCTTTCTTTTACCTTCAGCTTTCTCACTGCTGTCTGGATAAGGCACTTTTTTCCCACTGCAATCTTTCTCTTCTATCTTCTCCCAAGTCACAGGAAGCCCACCTCCAAGATCCTGTCTTCCCCTCACCAGCCATCAGAGGAGGCTCAAAATTCCTGCTTCCATTTAGTGGGAAACAGAGCAAAAGATGGAAGACTTAGTTTTTCATAACAAGCCCAGAGAGAGGTTTTCCTAAGCGAAGAGGCAAATCTCTTCCTAGAAGGAATTCTTCCTCACATAGCCCAACAGTTCAAAGCACAGTTGCCTTTTAAAGTAACAATTATTTTCTGTCCTTTGCATGTGCAGGAGTCATTTGCGTCTATCTTACTCACTGAACTCTATCCGATTATGCCATATCAACACCAGAATGCAAGAAGGATAAAGGATGTTTAATAAAAAATGACTGTAGCAGATGAAACCCAGAAGATAAGAAATCAAATGGTCATCATCAAAATGTAGAAGAGAGGAGATAGCAAACATATCCTTATAAGCAAGTAGACAAAACAGGTCTGTGCGTGAACTTAGAGATGGAAAAAAACACAACATTTGCTGCAGGAAACTTCAGCTCCCAAAAGACACTGAGAAGTGACAGCATAAACAGCAAATAGAGGCAGAAAGGAAGGTAAAAAAGAGAGATGAGAAATATGAAGGCTGCCAAGATGAAGAGAACAATTTACCAACATGTGTGTCATTCCCCTCATAAAGTAACTTCATTGATGGGCTTAATTGTTTGAACAAATGGGATGGAGCTATTTTCAGAGCAATTATTTATCTAATCACCAATGCCCTTACAGTGAAGGGAACAGACAGAAATCATGCTTTCCTGAGCTTCACCATTTCAGTTAAATGTTTACACATTCAAAACTGACACTAAAAGTAGTTGCTGCCTTTTGGACCTCTAAAAGATAAGGGTTCAGGGCAATAGAGTTTAGGTGGCTGCAGGTGGGTCCCTCAAAGAAGAAACTCACCTCCCTGCCTGCAAAGAGCTGCTTCCTTCTATTCAGACCCCTCCTGCATATATATCTATCCACACGAGCCTGAATCAATTTAATTTCTTGAAGATGAATAACTAGGCTCTAGCATTAGAAAGCCTAGGTTCAACTACTGGCTCCATCATTGCCAAGCTGAGTGACCTTGGCCAACTTACTAATCCTTTCCAAATGTCAGTTTCCTATCCTGTAAAATGGGGACAATAATAATTATTACCTCATAGGCCTGTGATGGTAAATAAGGAAAAACATGATAACCCTTGGAATCATGGCTATCAGTGTTAAAGTATCAGTTTTAGTTATATTACTAATTATTCTTTTTATGAGTGAATAGGTGAACTGATGTAGTTAAAGCACAGTAATTCTTCCAGATATGTTAGTCTTATGAGCACCTCCCAAAGGAGATTGAGGAAACGATTTGAGGGCAGGAGGTTTATGTGGAAGGTACAGGGATGACCTATAGGGAAACAAAACAGTGTCCGAGGAGGGAAGACTGTCAATACGAGTTGAGTTAAGCCAGTCATCACGTTGGATGACTAAAGCTTAATCCTGCAGGGAATCCCAGGGATATGTTTGTATATCACTTGAAGGTCAAGAGAGTTGGTGTATTTATACGTTCACTTGCATCAGTAATTGGTTGAGGGTTCTAATTCCCCAGCACGTCTAGCCAGCTGTTAATTAGCAGAACAGCTTCCTGCAAAGAGCCCTCAGGAAAAGAGATGCATACACTGGAAGTTGGATGATGTCCAGAGCACTGACTGGACATCTGAAGTTAATAATAACTCAGGGACTCGAAGACAACAGCTTTCAAAATACAGCTCTGAACTATGGCAGGTGATTTCCTTGTAACCCTAAAATGTAAGTGGCCTTTGAAGTGATCACACTAGGTGTGTTCCAGCCAAGCTGTCACTTAGCAAATGTATTGACCCAAAAGAGAATTATATCATTTTTTTTTTCAAAAGCAATATGGGACACAGTATTGAATATAAGTGTCATTACAATATAATGAAATGGAAATAATTTGGGGTACAGAATATATGTACTTGAGTCTTGGCTATGTTGTTTACTTGTTTATGACTTTTTGACCAACTTATGTTTGGGGGGGGTCTATCCTTCCACTCATTAAACTAGAAACAATATTTATCATTCATGTGATCTTATATTAAAGTCATTTAAAGATGTCAAAATGTTTTACAGCTGTAAGGCATTCTTACAATCAGCATGTCCAGATTACTGAAGCTGACACTTTCAAATAACAAACTTCACTTTGGGGGCTATTCTTGGTGGAAATGTTTGCAAAATACAAATCCCCTGTAAACTATATTTGATAAAATTATTGGATTATTTCTCAGAGCACTTACCCTGCAAGAGCGATGATCTCTAGGCTATTATGATATATCACACTAGTTGCTTTCATGCTTCCTTCTCCCTCATGATTATCCCTCCTTATTGCTATTAGTTTCTATGGCAACTAAATAACTAATCTCATTAAATCAGTAACCCAACGTAACACCTAACACCTGAATAAGCTCCAACTAGCTTGAGGGTATGCACCACATAAATAAACTTTGCCATATCTATTTTCCTTGCCGCTCAGAGGAATTTCTCACTTAGTTTCAGATTCTTTGCTGTATTTGGATAGTTAAGGATTTCAGTAATCTGATCATTTCATAAAAAGTAGCATTATACTATACACTGACTGTAGCATTAAAGAAGATGAGGCACCTAGACATTCCTCTGCAAATATCTCATTCATTCATTCATTCACTCATTCAACAAATATTGCCCTTCACCCCGCCCCGAAGGTGTATACTGCAAATATAGTAAGGAATCAGACTCTTACCTCACTGTAAAGGAAAATGTAGTTTAGAAATGAAAATAAAGCTTGTACAACTGATTATAATTTTACTACATTCTATATTAGTCACTACGGCATAAGACAGTTGCAGATAAAGTGCTTTGGAGTTTAGAGTTCAAGGACAGAAAAAATACTTCTAGTTTGAGACATCAACAATTTAATGAAGTAGTTGATATATTAACTGATTCTTCAAGAATAAGTAGAAGATGAATTTGGGAAGGTAGAGGGAAAGGCTACCCTAGGCTTAAAAAAAATGCATGAACGAGGGCACTGAGGCAGCTCCTTGGGAGATGTAGAATGTGGAATGGTAAGTGGTCAGTTCGACTTGAGATAGATACATAAAGAAATTTATGGGAAATAATTTTCCTAAAGTAAGTGTGGCCTGAAAGTAGAAGGCATTGAATGCCCAACTAATAGGTGTGGACAGGAACAGCCACTGAATCATCGGGAACAGATGTGGGCAGGACTCATGGCTATACTCAGGGTATTACTGTATTTGGTAGAGTGGGCACAGGCAGGAGTAGGAGAGACCAGTAAGCAAGTGTTAGGAAGAGGGGGGAAAAGCCATGAGAAGAAAGTTATTGCCCACTGGGAAGAAGAAGCATAAATGATGTTCCCTAAGGAAAAGACAGAGGAGGGATGACGAAGAGTCTTGGGACCTTGACAAAAGTCCCAGAGGGACCTTTAGTTTCAGAAATCCAGAGGGACAATCTGGATCACTCAGCTCCACAAATCATGTCCTTCTCTTGGAAATGAAATTATCTATTATGAACTCATTCTGCTTTCCCCTTGTCTCTCATCGAAACATTTACCTCAAAATAATTGCTCCTTAGTCATCTCTCAACCCAAAGAACAAGTGCATGAATCATAATTTCTATTTTACAGCAAGAAATAAGAAGGTATGAGAAGTTCTGATATTTACTTATCATTAGAAGTTCAGGGAGAAGCTAAAATAATAACCAAGGATATTAATGAAGAAAAACAAGTCTAAGCAGAACAACAACAAAAACATGATCTTATTTGAGTTCTAATAAGGTATACGGTAAATAATAGGCACCCCATGGATGCAATATAGGTGAATTAATAAATGATTAAATGAAGGGGTAAATAAATTAATGAAAGAAGGACATGCACTCTTGAAGCAATGAACAAATGAGCTGTTGGAACAAAGTTCTAGATGTGACAGCAATGTTTCCTCAATCTTTTATATTCATATTTTTTTCCAAAATATTATATACATAACAAGCCTCAATCCATTCAAGTCCAACTTTATTCAACCAAGTCACGATTAGCCATGTGTTATGATGAGCTATTCACTTAACATACATTTGAGCAGCAGCTATGTGCCAATCAACGTATTAGGTGTCATGGATACAAAGACATATAGAAGGATCTTAATCTTGAGAAGTTTACAGTCTGGGGAGACAGTTATTGAATAATAATTATAAACTGTGATAGGAGTTAAAAGTGGACATTTTTTCAGGCTGCAATAAGACTTCTGTAAAGTTTTAAAATGAGTTAATTTATACTAACTCTTTAATATGTAACTTTCTTTTTTCAGTCAGAGGATGGCAATAATAGTGCTTGACTATTCCATAGATTGTAGGATTGTTGTGAAAGCCTTCTGAGTTGAAAACTTGAGATGCTCCAGTATGAGATGCTTTTATTATTATTACTATTCATTGGAGATTTACGGCATCATTGTATCAACATTTCAGATAGGCTACTAGCAAGTCCTTTCAGATCTAGGAATTAATGAAGGCAGTACTCATTGACCAAAATCTCAGAAAGTTTTCTCCAATATTGGAAGTTGAATGACTACTTTAAAAGGAGAAAATTATTTCACTAGAATTTAAATCTGCCCCCAAACTTTTCAGACGGATGATTTTCTCTGAGAAATGATAGATAACCAGCCCTTCAAAATGTGTCAGGCAGTGTAGAGAATAAAAAAAATCGACCACTTAAAACCTAATTATTTAAAATGGTAGATAATAGAACCATCTTGCTCCAGATGAGGACACTTCAATTCTGATTATATTCAAGGGAAGGAGACTTGCAAATCTGAGTTGCATTCCTGTTGTAGCTGGTATGGAAAACTTCTTAGAGTTTATGCACAAAAGCTCATCACCAAGAAAAGAAATGCTCTTTTCTTGGTTGAGTTGGGTCTTAGTTGCTATGTGCGGGCTTCCTCTAGTTGCGGCGAGTGTTGTGGTGCGCGGGCTCCTCATTGCAGTGGCTTGTCTTGCTGTGGAGCACGTGCTCTAGGCACGCAGACTTCAGTAGTTGCAGCACGCAGGCTCAATAGTTATGGCTCATGGGCTCTAGAGCGCAGCCTCAGTAGTTGTGGCACATGGGCTTAGTTGCTCGGCAGCATGTGGGATCTTCCCGGACCAGGGATCGAACCTGTGTCCCCTGCATTGGCAGGCAGATTCTTAACCACTGTGCCACCAGGGAAGTCCCTGAAATGCTTTTTAAACAACATACTTTATCAACTGAGAATGAAATTCACCTCTTAACACTGATAAAGGGCATAGCATGAGTACACTTGTAAGAAGCAGGAAGAGGTGGATTAGGTCTCCAGATTTCTCACACATTGAACTAGTAAACTCGATTGCATATTGATTGGATTTATCATTCATGCTATTAAATTATCACAGTGAAGTGAAAATGAAACAGAAAGAGCAACTTCTTCCTCTCTTATTGTCAAACACCATCCATCACAAACACATTATATGTTGGATCTGTACCTGGTAATTATCCTGAAACTGATGAATCTTTGAAGTTGGAACCAGAAGGAATCTTGGAACTTGTCCTCTCCATCATGCCACTCTCTCCGTCCTGTCCTCCACTTCATGAGTGAAGAAAATGCCAACAAGGAAAGTGGAGTTACTGTCCCAAGGAATCAAGGAGAAGAAACTACAGGGCACCAAGCTTCTACCAAGTGCAAGACACTATCTATAGGTGCTTTGTGTCCCAAATCAGCTTTATCAGGCTGACCCCCTGAGGTCAGGAACTGTCTGAATTTTTGCTTTTCTTTTATGCTCACTGTGTGGCATAGCACCTGACACTTAGTAGCTGCTCAATAAAGATGGATGGCATGGATGAATAACTGTTAATTAAAGACAAAGCTACAGAGCAAGCCAATGGCAGCATGTGGTCTCAGAGTCCAGTTTTCCTGCCACACAGACCTAGATGCATTTCATAGTACCACAGAGCTGTTCCCAAGTGTTGGTTTGCAAACTCAGGAGCTTCCCGGGTGACAATGTCCCCCATACACGAAGGGCATGGAGAGACTGAAGAAAGAGGCAGACCACTCCAGACTGGTAGGTGGAACATTTAATAGCCGCTGATTGACAGAATCCAGCTCTTGGGTCAACCGGTGGCCACGTTCTCTCAATGACATTCTCCAATACCAAGCTTTATAACTGGGTGTTTGCTACCAAGGATGAGCCTTTTGAGAGGTGCAAGTCCTATTAAATTTACTGCAAGGTAAATATGCACCAATAGGATGCCTGTCTTATTTCAAGTTAAAACTTATTTTCTAGATTTTTGGTGATACCTTGTAATTGTCTCTCAACATTTCTTTTGAAGCTACACTTTCCAAATAGTTTGACCAATGTAAAGTCAAGAATCACAAACAATCCAGTCTAAGCACCATGTCCACAGTGGTTTAGCAAATTAAGAGACAGTCCCAAAAAGACTATCAATAAGATTAAATAACCCCTAATATCTCATTCAGCTTTAACATTCTATAACATTGTTTATATTAAAAGTTTTGAAAAAAATGAGGAAAATAATGCATGAGGATTTATTAATTATTCATGATAGTAGTAATAATAGAAAGCTGTAATTACATAGCATATAAAATTTACACAGCAAACTTACATAAATAAGATTATTGTGATGATTAAAAAATACACAGAGCTACTTAAAACAAGACCTGGCACATAAGGAGAATCAAAATGTTTGCTATCTCCATTATTATTATTTATCAAGGTAATAATCACATTTGGAATTTCAAGTTAGTAAACCACAGGTAAAAAAATCAGATGGACTGGATTTGAAATTTGGTTCCTCCACTTTCTAGCTGTGTGATCATGAGAAACCTACATAACAATTCTGACTTGCAGTCTGCTCAGCTACAAAATGAGCAGAATAACCCATTCTCATGGTTGACACAAAGGCTAAAAAAGATGATAAAAGAAATACCTAAACTTGTGCTTGGCAGTAGTAAGGACAAATAAGTGTTGCTCTTTCAATAGTTTTATGATTGTTATTATTAATCACAACATTTATATAGTAGTTTTTACTAGCTCCACCCTATTGAAGAGGAAACTGGAGCTTATAGAGGGAAAATAACTTGAACAAGTTCCTCTTAATGGATAGGACTGGAATGATGATACAGATCTACTGAGCAGTCCAATTTCAACTTAGACAAAACTGCATGGCAGAAAATAGCCTTCTCTTGCCACCACTTGTGGGTGAAAGCTCATGGATCTGTGTAAACTGCCTCAGCTAATACCACTGACATTTTTGTTGGAGATTTCCAGAGGCACAGTGCCTTAAACAAGCACTTTTCAGAAGTATGTGTTATGGAACAAAACTCTCTGTTATACTCAGGGAAAAAAAAAGGAAGGGGGATGGTGTCGTATCTCAAATTGAGAATTGCTCCATATCTTATTCACGTGTTGTAAATTCACAATACACATTAGCACATCAAAGGAGTCCTGCACGAGATACTTAAAAATAAATGACACTGGGGCTCCCCTGGTGGCGCAGTGGTTGAGAGTCCGCCTGCCGATACAGGGGACACGGGTTCGTGCCCCGGTCCAGGAAGATCCCACATGCCGCGGAGCGGTTAGGCCCGTGAGCCATGGCCGCTGAGCCTGCGCGTCCGGAGCCTGTGCTCCGCAACGGGAGAGGCCACAACAGTGAGAGGCCCACATACCGCAATAAATAAATAAATAAATAAATAAATAAATAAATTACACTGTATTTAATCCCACATTTAATCTCAAATCCCTGAACTATTTGAACCCAGAACACCTATGAGCTGCCACAGAACCCACTTTGGGAAACGTCACCTTCCATGACGCTAGGAGTTATAGATACATGGGCAAAATATTGAGATAGATAATAAAGAGTACGGCAGATCTTTACTTTCCTCTCAAATTCCACAATGTGTATAGATACCTGATCTATCTGCACATGATTATCTTTGAGATTATTAAAAGCTTTGTTAAAAGTTTTGGGTTGCAAAAGTGAGACTGAGAGTTAAAATGAAATACTGGACTAATGTCAGAGAGTCTAGGTTCTCATCATAATTTTATAACTACCTGCACCTTTGTAGCTAACTCAGGGTAAAATCCAATCCTTGCCACTTAATAGTCATGTAGACTTTGGGCAAGTCTCAGAGCTCTACAAGCCTCCACTTACTCATCTACAAAATGGGGATAATAATGAATGTGTTTGATGGTTGCTACCAAGATGAGTGTGAAATGGGGCTAATATCACCTACACAGAATGACTATTGTAAGGATGATGATAATACATGAAAAGTGCCCATCAGAACCGGAGCATGGTACATATCCAATAAATTTTAGCTGTAACTTTAGCATCTTTCATCTTCACTTTTGTTTATCAGTAAACTGGAGTTGATACAAACCTGCCCATCATTCAGGGTTGCCCCCCACTCCTTCATTCACTTATTCATTGTTTCTTTTTTTCTTTCATTTATTAAAAATTTGCTAATTATCTGCATACATTGGGGTAAGCACATGGCAGAGATGAATATGATGTATTCCTGGCATTCAAAGAGCATACAACCCAACAAAGAAGACAAATGGGCATAGGATACTCACCACAGAAAACGTTTAAGGTTATAAGAGAGGTGTGTAAGGGATACTAGGGATGCACAACAAAAGGGGGGAAATTATTCCTGCTATAAAGGGAGAAAGGGAAGTTGAGAATGTTTCAAAGAGAAAATCATCTTTCAGTTGGGCTATACAGATTGAAGAGAAGTTCATAAGGCAGAGAAGTAATCATTAAAATTGCTATTATTTATCAAGCCCTTAAAATACGCAAGGCATGTGGAGATTTATAAATTGAAGTGGCAACCAGGGCCTAGAGTAGAGTCCCCATCTCAACCACCTTAACAGGCATATTCTGGGAGGTGAACGGTTGCTTCATCCCTAAGTGCTCCCCATAAGAGCATTGACATCACCATGCCTTTGGTCTTGACAATTCATTGTTCTCACTTTGGGCTTGTTTTAATTCTATCCCAATCTATACTTTGACAAAGATTTTCAAAAAAACTGTATGGCATCTGAGGAAGAGGATAATTATGAAAACAGGATAATTCCTTTACTTCTCTGTGCATTTCCTAATGCCTTGTCTTCATTAACACACCTTTTTGAATTATAGTTGTCTCTACTATATGTTACTTTAGATCATTATTCTAAATTTTTGCATTTTTCAATTTTAAACTAAAAAAAAAACAAACCTACATTCTCTCTTTAAACTATGCTGAATACACAGTTCATATGTTGTTGTTTTTTGTGTTGTTGTCTTTGGTTTCTGAGAAAGGAGAATGCCTTGTTTGTGCTAGGTATGTGTAACACTAATTTTAGCTCATGTCTTCCACTTCATTAAGACTGAAACTACATTGGCTTCCTTGGAGTATTCCTTGAAGGGAATTAAAATTTCCAGGGAATTCACATTTTAAAGTTCCCTTTTGGTTGTGATTCTTGAGTCTGCTGTATGTTGGTTCCCTGGTCTGAGTCTTAACCTCTGAACCCACCTAACTCTCCACACTTCCTTTCCTTGCCAGGAAGATTTGAGGGTCATGGTGAAGAACTCACATAGGAAATAGCAAATAACTTAGCCAGGTATCAAGGCACTCACCTGAACAAAGGTCTTTTAAATAATATAGCTTATTGCCCTTAAAAGACAACTGCAGGGCTTCCCTGGTGACGCAGTGGTTGAGAGTCCGTCTGCTGATGCAGGGGACGCAGGTTCGTGCCCCGGTCCGGGCGGAGCAGCTGGGCCCGTGAGCCATGGCCGCTGAGCCTGTGCGTCCAGAGCCTGTGCTCCGCAACGGGAGAGGCCACAGCAGTGAGAGGCCCGCGTACCGCAAAAAAAAAAAAAAAAAAAAAAAAAGACAACTGCATTTATAACACTTTCTCCTTTCTATTAATCTCTTCTTTTTGTAATATGAGGAACTGAAGACAACTTCTTATTTTCCAACTTATTCATGAATTCTTTTGACAACTGTTAACTGAGGACCTACTATGTGCCAGGTGTATTTCTTGGCACTGGTGATACTTTAGGAACAAAGCAAACTACCTACTCTGAGCCTTAGGGTTTTTTTTTTTTTTTTGGGTTTTTTTCATTTGTAAAGAAGGTATTCTGCCCATTTTTAAATCATGTTGTTTGTCTTTTTGGTATTTAGTTGTATGACTTGTTTATGCATTTTGGATATTAAGGGCAGAATACTTGAAGAGACATATTTCCAAAGAAGATATACAGATGGACAACAGACACATGAAAAAACATGTTCAACTTTGCTAATCATCAGAGAAATGCAAATCAAAACCACAACAAGTATCACCTCATACCTGTCAGATAGCTATCATCAGAAAGACCACAAATAACAAATGATGGTGAGAATATAGAAAAAGGGAACCCCAGTACATCATTGGAGGGAATATAAATTGGTGCAGCCACTATAGGAAACAGTATGGAGGTTCCTCAAAAAACTAAAAATAGAATTTCCATATAATCCAGCAATTCCATTCCTGGGTATATACCTGAGGAAAATGAAAATACTGATTTAAAAAGATATATGCACCAGAATGTTCATATCAGCATTATTTATAATAGCCAAGATACAGAAGGAAGCTAAGTTTCCATCAACAGATAAGTGGATGAGGAAGATATGATATATATAAATGAAATGGAATATTACTCAGCCACTAAAAATGAAATTTTGTCATTTGCAAAAACATGGATGGACTTGGGGTTATTATGCTTAGTGAAATAAGTCAGAGAAATAAAAATACTATATATTATCACTTATAGTGGAATCTAAAAATAAACAAACAAATGAATATAAAGAAACAAAAACATACTCACAGATATGGAGAACAAACTAGTGGTTACCAGTGGGGTGGGGCAAGGTAGGTACAGGGGATTCAGAGGTATGTACTACTATGTATAAAATAAGCTACAGGGATATATTTACAGCACACAGAACATAGCCAAAATTGTATAATATGTTTAAATGGAGTATAATCTATAAAAATATTGAATCACTATGTTGTACACCTGAAACTAATATAATATTGTAAATCAACTATACTTCAATAAAGAAAAAATAAACACATTTCCCTGTTGACTTCTATTGTAACTTAAGTGCTTTTGTAATAACAAAAATTTATATCCAGCACATAATAAAAATCAATCTTAATTTTAAAAAAAAGAAGTGAAGGTAGAAATAGCTACTTGTAATATTTGTTGTAAGGGTTAAATAAGATCTGTGAGTAAAGCACACAATAAAGTGTCTGACATATTAATAATAATAATGATAATCACCACCAAACTCAACAATAACATTAAGGGGAACTTTAGACTAGGGGAGAAACATTGGGGGTAAACATTCCTTACATTCTACCAGTGGTGGCAAGGTAATTATGATTAAGAGACAGGTAATAAATAACCAAAACGATATTACAGAGTATGTAAATACTAAGAAGACAAAGCATGGGGAAGTTGATAGGGCATGGGAGAGCTGCATGACAACAAATTGTACAATGAAACATGACATGCCCAGGAAGTACTTATGACTACATATAACTACCATTGTAAAAAATCAAGAGGACAGAATGCTTATAGGGACAATCTTTCATGCTTGGTAGAGAGTTATAGCAAAGAGTAGTTATAGGGGGATTTAATCTTTCATATTTTTCTTTTGGGATAATTTTGCTTTCTATGAAAAAAGATAATTCACTCTAAAATTGAATGATGCAATTATCACGATGAGTACACATACACTGACAGACTCCAAAACATACACCAAATTTGAGGCGAGGAACCTGCTAGCAATTGCAATCTTGCAACCTCAGATACAAGGTTTTACAAATCTACGTGATGATGAATCTAAAATGGCAGCCTACCAAAGAAAGGCACGGCCCATCTCCTTCAACAGCTTTTGGTGCCAATAGGAACAACAATAATAACAACAACCAACCCTCCGTTTCTTCCTAGAAGCAATTTCCTTCTGGTCCATTTGCACCTACTATAGAATTTGTACAGCTAGAGAGAATTGACAGACTGGTTCCCTGGACCCAGGTGTGCTTTGAGAATGAAATCTCTGCCCACAGGTGGGAGTTAAGAACGGAGCAGAGGTGGGTAGATTGTTTATCTGGATGAGACTCCTGCTGGTATTTGCTAGCCAGAATACCTTCTCCTCAGCTTAAGGAATGGAGGTGAGGAAGGGGGTTAGAAGGATCTGGTGTTTCACTAGATAAATGAGCTGGCTGCAAAAATGCACTAGCATGCCTGTGAAAAGAGTTCAAGTATACAAAGCAGACAGACCAACAGGAGGCTTTCTCCTGAGTGAGACATTTTGGCTGGGCCCCTAACAGTGCCCCCGAACTTTCTTCCTCTTGATTTCTCCCTCTCATTCCTCACCTCCATAGGTTCCCTTGAAAACTTGCTCTGAGGTCTACTATGTCCTTAGGCAAGGGAATATAGGAGTCAAATTCAGTAACTTAGATGACTTATCAGTAAGTCCCTTTCACTTTCCTTCCACTGTGACCCAGAATCTCAGCCCTAGGAAATAAACTCTTATTTTTGGCTACAATTCCCTTCATAGACCATATTTTGAGGAATCTTTTCCCATCTTTCTCCCCAAGCCTGAGCTTCACCATTGTATCATTGCTGCTGTATGATTAGTAGAAAGAGTAGTAGTAATATTTATGTGTCAGACATTTATTATATGCTTTATACATATACTCTTCATTTAATCCTCACAAGAAATATTCAGGGGAGTTATTTTTACTCCCAATTATTTTTTACATATGATAACTAAGGAGCAGGAGATAAATAAACTGCCTAAGTTGAAGAGCTAACAAATGGAGGGGCTGAGATTTACATCCAGGTGTGTGCCACATAAAGCCAGTGTTTTAACCAGAATAATATTTTGATAAACACCGTATTGACTACTCTATTTTTCTATATTGTTATTTCCAGTTCTTCCTAACATATAGGGTCATGCTACATGATCTCTGATCTGACTCCTGCCAAGTTCCCTCCTGCTTGCATTACTACACATTGCTGCCCATTGAGAATCCTTATTGTGGTAACCTGTTCCCCTATAGACCTCGAACGTGCCTTCCTAACATCTACCAATGGTCAAAACCACAGGTGCTTACTGCTCTGGAGAGCATATATTCTGCCCTCTGGACTCTTTCTAACTGTGCAGCTGCAGCATCTTCACAATGGTATCTATTTCCCATTCTGGTCCCTGCCTATCCTTCCTATTCTGCTGCCTGCCAAGTTTATTCATCATCCATCACATGGCATAGACAACGTTGACAGCTACATTCAAGGACAGGGAAAAGTCATTTTTCTCTAAGCAAGGCCAGAGAGAAGCAATATCAAGTAATCTGGAGGTATATACTTCAAAAGGTAAGATTAACAAACTTCTTTATACCTAAGCATAATTTCAATCGTCTATTATTTTACTTTTTAAAAAAAATTTATTGGAGGGTAGTTGATTTACAATGTTGTGTTGGTTTCAGGTGTATTGCAAAGTGATTCAGTTACACATATATTCATTCTTTTTCAGATTCTTTACCCATATAGGTCATTAGAGAATATTGAGTAGAGTTCCCTATGCTATACAGTAGGTCCTTGCTGGTTATCTATTTTATGTATAGTAGTGTGTGTATGTTCAACCCAAGCTCCTGATTTATCTCTCCCCCCACCACGTTTCCCCTTTTGTAACCACATAAGTTTGTTTTAGAAATCTGTGAGTCTGTTTATGTTTTGTAAATAAGTTCATTTGTATCATCTTTTAAATTAGATTCCACATATGAGTAATATCATGATATTTGTCTTTGTCTAACTTCACTTAGTATGATAATCTCTAGATCCATCCATGTTGCTATAAATGGCATTATTTTGTTCCTTTTCTATGGCTGAGTAATATTCCATTGTATATATGTACCACATCTTCTTTATCTATTCCTCTGCCGATGGACATTTAGGATGCTTCCATGTCTTGGCTATTGTAAATAGTGCTTCAGTGAACATTGGGGTGCATGTATCTTTTCTAATTATGTTTTTCTCTGGATATATGCCCAGGAGCAGAATTGCTGGATCATATGGTAGCTCTATTATTAGCTTCTTAAGGAACCTCCATATTGTTTTCCATAGTGGTTGTACCAATTTACATTCCCACCAACAGTGTAGAAGGGTTCCCTTTTCTCCACACTCTCTCCAGCATTTATTGTTTGCAGTCTTTTTGATGATGGCCATTCTGACCTGTGTGAGGTGATACCTCATTGTAGTTTTGATTTGCATTTCTCTGATAATTAGTAATGTTGAACATCTTTTCATGTGCTTTTTGGCCATCTGTATGTCTTCTTTGGAGAAATGCCTATTTGGATCTTCTGCCCATTTTTTGATTGGGTTGCTTGTTTTTTTGACATAGAGCTGCATGAGCTATTTGTTTATTTTGGAGACTATCACTTGTTGGTTGCTTTGTTTTCAAATATTTTCTCCCATTCTGTGGGTTGTCTTTTTGTTTTGTGTATGTATTCCTTTGCTACACAAAAGCTTTGAAGTTTCCTTAGGTCCCAATTTTTTATTTTTGCTTTTATTTCCATTTCTCTAGGAGGTGGGTCAAAAAGGACCTTGCTGTGATTTATCTCATAGAGTGTTCTGCCTATGTTTTCCTCTAAGAGTTTTATAGTGCCTGGCCTTACATTTAGGTCTTTAATCGATGTTGAGTTTTTTGTGTATGGTGTTAGGGAGTGTTCTAATTTCCTTCTTTTACATGTAGCTGTCCAGTTTTCCCAGCACCACTTATTGAAGAAGCTGTCTTTTCTCCATTGCATATTCTTGACTCCTATATCAAAGATAAGGTGACCATATATGCATGGGTTTATCTCTGGGCTTTCTATCCTGTTCCATTGATCTATACTTCTGTTTTTGGGCCAGTACCATACTATCTTGATTACTGTAGCTTTGGAGTATAGTCTGAAGTCTGGGAGGCTGATTCCTCTAGCCCCATTTTTCTTTCTCAAGATTGCTTTTGTTATGCGGGGTCTTTTGTGTTTCCATACAAATTGTGAAATTTTTTATTCTAGTTCTGGACTCACTGATTTTAAATCATATAACATGTAAAGCAAATTAGCATATTCCCTGCAAAATGCATACTTTTTGAAATATATTGAGGAAGCAAAAAGTGGTAAGAAATAATATTTAATAACATTTCTTACATTCTATACATATTTCTAGGCACTTTTTTTTTTTTTTTTTTTTGCCGTACGCGGGCCTCTCACTGTTGTGGCCTCTCCCGTTGCAGAGCACAGGCTCCAGATGCGCAGGCTCAGCAGCCATGGTGCACGGGTCCAGCCACTCCACGGCATGTGTGATCTTCCCGGACTGGGGCACGAACCCGTGTCCCCTGCATCGTCAGGCAGACTCTCAACCACTGCGCCACCAGGGAAGCCCCTAGGCACTTTTTATATGTTACTACTTATATTGGAAATCACTATATCTGGGTTCTGTTTGAAGCTACCAATGACCTGTGTGTAGTATAGGGCAAATATGGCCACAATTCCTCTCAGTCTGAACATGCCCCCTTCTACCTTGTGATGTTGCCACTCCTCCCATAGAGAGTGGGAATCAATTTTTTTTACTCCTTGAATTTTTACTGGTCCTGTAACTTGCTTTGACTACTACATGTAACAGAAGTGATGTGGTGTGAATTTCAAACTGAGACTTAAAGAGGCTTGATACTTCTACATTTGTTCTCTTGGAATCTTGAAACCATTATGTTGTGAAGAAGCCTGGGTTGAAAACTACGATGGAGAGAGAAAGGTCCAGATGTTCTGGCCACTCCAGTTGATCCACCAGCATATTGAAGTTGCATGAGTGAGGTCAAGAAAAAGCAGCAGAACTACCCAGTCATCACACAGAATCATGATAATTAATACATTTTTGTTGTTTAAAGCTACTAAGTTTTAGTGGTTTGGTTTTTTTTTTTTTGTATGGAGCAATAATAACTAAGAGAAATTGGTGTCAGAAGTGGGGGGTGCTCACATAACTAAAACTTAAAGCACGTGGCATTGGTTCTCAGATCAGACAACAGGCAGAGAGACAGGACTAGAAGAAGGGAGATATTTAGTGGAGGCTAAAATATACCTGATATACACAAAGAAACTGCTCTCACAGACTCAGACAAGGGAAACCTATATTTTGTTGTAGGAGATTTGAAAAATCTGTCTCCTGTGATAGCTTGGAAGACACAAAATGCAACTACAGAATTTATGGCTCTGGCTAAAGTTTCAGGGCAGTGTGTTAAATATGTCAACTGGCTTTTATTTTTAAGCTAACCATTTAAAATTATGATACTAGAATGATGAGCTAAGAAAGAAATTCTGCCTTATGCAAACAGAATTTAAAAGAAGTATAAAGAAGCCAAGACTTTCTGGGTTGGAAAATAAAACTATTTTATATTTCTGGTCTCTCCAGGTGATAAAATCTTCTGAAAGTAAGCAATGACCCCAAGGTAGAGATTAAAACAAGAATATTGTTCTGAGACCCTTGGTTGAGACCTCAGAAAGATTTGAGGTGGTGGCTACCAGACACTCTTGGAATCTTAAAAGATGTGTTTCCATAGCAGCCATATATGCAGCTCAAGGTAGAGAAATGTCTGTCGCACAAGGAACTATACACATGACTTTTGGGGTATAGAGTTAAGCTCAATCATATTTATAAAAAATCCACAAAAATTTTGCGTGTCATTTACCAGCTTGGACTAAAAGAGATAATTCAAAATGAAAAGAGGCCCATAGTCCCCCAAATTCTATAAGCAGGAAGCAGGATGATTAAGCCACCTAGCTGTAAATATAGAATATTAATTATATTTCAGTGGGCATAGACAGGAGCCCAGAGGTCAGAGTCAAGAGCAGAAGAGAACAGAGAATCAAGGAAGCAGAAGTTAATTCTAAACTAACCTAAGAATATGCTCTTTCCCATGAATAGAAGAACCCGATAACACGAGCCCCTCAAGTTTGATGATGCAACTGGAATGAGACACTTGGCAGACACTGCTGTGGAACTGAATATATTTTGCATGTGGGAGAAATGTGAATGATTTGTGGCCTGCAAGCCAGAAATGTACCGAATTTACTAGTAAATTGTGATGAGTTGTAAAAGATGGCCACCCACTTCCATTCTTAATACACAAGCCTCTTTGCAATATGACTTTGCCATTTATCTCATCAATATGTAAAATCTAATAGAGAACAGATTTATGGTTGCCAAGGGGAAGGGGGGTGGAGGAAGGATGGATTGGGAGCATGGGATTAGCAGATGCAAACTATTATATATAGGATGGATAAACAAGGTCCTACTGTATAGCACCAGGAAATATATTCAATATCCTGTGATAAACCATAATGGAAAAGAACATAAAAAAGAATGTATATATGTGTATAACTGAATCACTTTGCTGTACAGCAGAAATTAATACAAACATTGTAAATCAACTATACTTCAATTTAAAAAAAAATATGTGGAGTCTACATTTGACCTCTTGCATCTGGGCTGAACTTGCAACTAGCTTTCAGCAAAGAATGTGGAGGAAGCCATTCTAAGAAAAAGCCTCATCAGGCATTGTAGCTTCTTTCCTTTCATAACCTGAGACCACCATTCTGTGACAAAGAGCAGGATGAAAGACCGTGGGGGTACAAAGAGGTTGGTCCTCTGGGCTGTTCCAGCCCTCCCATCTGATCCATCACGTAACTGTAGCTGCATGATATCTGCATAAAAACTACCCAGTCAACCTGTAGAACCATGAGAAATAACAAATTGGTCTTCTTTTTAAGCCACTAAGTTTTGGGGCTTAGTCTAGTGGTTTATTATACATCTAGAGGTAATTGAAACATTATGTGATACATTGTGAAAGTATGTAGCTTGCCTTTATCTCTAACACATTTGTGATAAAGAAACAATAATACCAATTTTACCTCTTTCCAGGGATATTGAGATAGTTAAAGGTGATCCTGAGTATTTGAATAAAGCTGAGTAAAAATGCTTTCACTATGCTGCCTCATATCTTTTATATTCAAGGAATATTATTAGTTTATATGCAAGGAATTTTATTCAACTGTATTAAAAAATCTTGGCTACAAATTTCCCAGAAGAAATATCTAAATCAATAGTTAAGGAAGTGGAGAGACCCTCAAGATGGTAGAGGAGTAAGACATGGAGATCACCTTCCTCACCACAAATTTATCAGAAATACATCTACATGTGGAACAACTCCTACAGAACACCTACTGAATGCTGGCAGAAGACCTCAGACTTCCCAAAAGGCAAGAAACTCCCCACGTACCTGGGTAGGGCAAAAGAAAAAAGAAAAAACAGAGACAAAAGAATAGGGATGGGATCTGCACCAGTGGGAGGGAGCCGTGAAGGAGGAAAGGTTTCCACACACTAGGAAGCCCCTTCACTGGTGGAGACTCGGGGTGGCTGGGGGGAAGCTTCGGAGCCACAGAGGAGAGAGGAGCAATAGGGGTGCGGAGGGCAAAGCAGAGAGATTCCCACACAGAGGATTGGTGCCGACCAGCACTCACCAGTCCGAGAGGCTTGTCTGCTCACCCGCCAGGGCGGTTGGGGCTGGGAGCTGAGGCTCGGGCTTCGGAGGTCACATCCCAGGGAGAGGACGGGGTTGGCTGCGTGAACACAGCCTGAAGGGGGCTAGTGCACCACAGCTAGCTGGGAGGGAGTCCGGGAAAAAGTCTGTAGCTGCCGAAGAGACAAGAGACTTTTTCTTGCCTTTTTGTTTCCTGGTGCGCGAGGAGAGGGGATTCAGAGCACCACCTCAACGAGCTCTAGAGATGGGTGTGAGCTGTGTCTATCAGCGCAGACACCAGAGACGGGCATGAAACGCTAAGGCTGCTGCTGCAGCCACCAAGAAGCCTGTATGCAAGCACAGGTCTCTATCCACACCTCCCCTCCAGGGAGCCCGTGCAGCCCGCCAATGCCAGGGTCCAGTGATCCAGAGACAACTTCCCCAGGAGAACACACAGCGCGCACCTCAGGCTGTTGCAATGTCATGCTGGCCTCTGCCGCTGCAGCCTCGCCCCACATTTCGGACCCCTCCCTCCCCTGGCCTAAGTGAGTCAGAGCCCCCTAATCAGCAGCTCCTTTAACCCCATCCTGTCTGAGCGAAGAACAGATGCCCTCAGGGGACCTCCATGAAGAGTCAGGGCCAAATCCAAAGCTGAACCCCGGGAGCTGTGCGAACAAAGAAAAGGGAAATCTCTCCCAGCAGCCTCAGAAGCAGCGGATTAAATCTCCACAACCAACTTGATGTACCCTGTACCTCTGGAATACCTGAATAGACAATGAATCATCCCAAAATTGAGGCAGTGGACTTTGGGAGCAACTGTAGACTCGGGGTTTGCTTTCTGGATCTAATTTGTTTCCGGTCTTATGTTTATCTGAGTTTAGTATTTAGAGTTTATTGTCATTGGTAGATTTCCTTGTTGATTTGGTTGCTACCATCCTTTTCTTTTTATACATATATAGATATATATTTTTTCCTTTTTCGCTTTTTTTGAGTGTGTATGTGTATGCTTCTTTGTGTGATTGTGTCTGTAAAGCTTTGCTTTTACCATTTGTCCTAGGGTTCTGTCTGTCCGGTTTTTTGTTTGTTTGTTTGTTTTAGTATAGTTTTTAGCACTTGTTATCATTGGTGGATTTGTTTTATGGTTTGGTTGCTCTCTTCTTTCTCTTTTCTTGGTTTATTACTTTTCAATTTTTTAACTTTTAATAATTTTTTAAATAACTTTATTTTATTTGATTTTTTTCTTTCTGTCTTTTGTCTCTCTTTTCTTCTAAGCTATGTGGCTGACAGGGTCTGCATGCTCTGGCCGGGTATCAGGCCCATGCCTCTGAGGTGGGAGAGCTGAGTTCAGGACATTGGTCCACCAGAGACCTCCCAGCTCAATGTAATATCAAACAGTGAAAGCTCTCCCAGAGATCTCCATCTCAACGCTAAGACCCAGCTTCACTCAACGACCAGCAAGCTACAGTGCTGGACACCCTATGCCAAATAACTAGCAAGACAGGAACACAACCCCACCCAATAGAGGAGAGGCTGCCTAAAATCATAATAAGGTCACAGACACCCCCAAACACACCACCAGACATGGTCCTGCCCACCAGAAAGACAAGATCCAGCATCATCCACCAGAACACAGGCAATAGTCGCCTCTACCAGGAAGCCTACACAACCCACTGAACCAACCTTACCACTGGAGGCAGACACCAAATATAATGAGAACTATGAACGTGCGGCCTGCGAAAAAGAGACACCAAACACAGTAAGTTAAGCAAAATGAGAAACACACAGCAGATGAAGGATCAAGGTAAAAACTCACCAGACCAAACAAATGGAGAGGAAATAGGCAGTCTAACTGAAAAAGAATTCAGAGTGATGATAGTAAAGATGATCCAAAATCTTGGAAATAGAATGGAGAAAATACAAGAAATGTTTAACAAGGACCTAGAAGAACTAAAGAGCAAACAAACAATGATGAACAACACAATAAATGAAATTAAAAATTCTCTACAAGGAGGGCTGCCCTGGTGGTGCAGTGGTTGAGAGTCTGCCTGCCGATGCAGGGGACATGGGTTCGTGACCTGGTCCAGGAAGATCCCACATGCCACGGAGTGGCTGGGCCCGTGAGCCATGGCCGCTGAGCCTGCGCGTCCAGAGCCTGTGCTCCACAAAGGGAGAGGCCGCGGCAGTGAGAGGCCCACGTACTGCAAAAAAAAAAGAAAAAAAAAATTCTCTACAAGGAATCAATAGCAAAATACCTGAGGAAGAAGAATGGATAAGTGACCTGGAAGATAAAATAGTGGAACTAACTACTGCAGAGCAGAATAAAGAAAAAACAATGAAAAGAATTGAGGACAGTCTCAGAGACCTCTGAGACAACATTAAATGCACCAACATTCGAATTCTAGTGGTCTCAGAGGAAGAGAAAAAGAAAGGGACTGAGAAAATATTTGAAGAGATTATAGTTGAAAACTTCCCTAACATGGGAAAGGAAACAGTCAATCAAGTCCAGGAAGCACAGAGAGTCTCATACAGGATAAATCCAAGGAGAAACACTCTAAGACACATATTAATCAAACTATCAAAAATTAATACAAAGAAAACATATTAAAAGCAGCAAGGGAAAACAACAAATAACACACAAGGGAATCCCCATAAGGTTAACAGCTGAACTTTCAGCAGAAACTTTGCAAGCCAGACGGGAGTAACAGGACATATTTAAAGTGAGGAAAGGGAAAAACCTACACCAAGATTACTCTACCAGGCAAGGGTCTCATTCAGATTCTACAGAGAAAGTAAAAGCTTTACAGACAAGCAAAAGCTAAGAGAATTCAGCAGCACCAAACCAGCTTTATAACAAATGCTAAAGAAACTGTCTAGGCAGGAAACAGAAGAGAAGGAAAAGACCTACAATAATAAACCCAAAACAATTAAGAAAATGGTAATAGGAACATACATATCGATAACTACCTTAAATGTAAATGGATTAAATGCTCCAACCAAAAGACATAGACTGGCTGAATGGATACAAAAACAAGTCCCGTATATGCGCTGTCTACAAGAGACCCAGTTCAGACCTAGGGACACATACAGACTGAAAGTGAGGGGATGGAAAAAGATATTCCATGCAAATAGAAATCAAAGAAAGCTGGAGTAGCAATTCTTATATCAGACAAAATAGACTTTAAAATAAAGACTATTACAAGAGACAAAGAAGGACACTACATAATGATCAAGGGGTCAATCCAAGAAGAAGATATAACAATAGTAAATATTTATGCACCCAACATAGGAGCACCTCAATACATAAGGCAAATGCTAATAGCCATAAAAGGAAAATCAACAGTAAAACAATCACAGTAGAGGACTTTAACACCCCACTTTCGCCAATGGACAGATTATCCAAAATGAAAATAAATAAGCAAACACAAGCTTTAAATAACTCACTAAACATGATGGACTTAAATGATATTATTAGGACATTCTATCCAAAAACAACAGAATACAATTTCTTCTCAAGTGCTCATGGGACATTCTCCAGGATAGATCATATCTTGGGTCACAAATCAAGCCTTGGTAAATTTAAGAAAATTGCCATCATATGAAGTATCTTTTTAGACCACAAAGCTATGAGACTAGATATCAATTATAGGAAAAAATCTTTAAAATATACAAATGCATGGAGGCTAAACAATACACTACTAAATAACCAAGAGATCACTGAAGAAATCAAAGAGGAAATCAAAAAATACCTTGAAACAAATGACAATGAAAACATGATGACCCAAAACCTACGGGATGCAGCAGGTCTAAGAGGGAAGTTTATAGCAATACGATGTTACCTCAAGAAACAAGAAACATCTCAAATAAACAACCTAACCTTACACCTAAAGTAATTAGAGAAAGAAGGATAAAAAAACCCAACGTTAGCAGAAGGAAAGAAATCATAAAGATCAGATCAGAAATCAGTGAGAAAGAAATGAAGGAAACAATAGCAAAGATCAATAAAAGTAAAAGCTGGTTCTTTGAGAAGATGAACAAAATTGATAAACCATTAGCCAGACTCATCAAGCAAAAAGGAGAGAAGACTCAAATCAATACAAGTAGAAATGAAAAAGGAGAAGTAACAACTGAAAATGCAGAAATACAAAGGATCATACGTGATTGCTACAAGCAAATATGTGCCAATAAAATGGACAACCTGGAAGAAATGGACAAATTCTTAGAAAAGCACAACATTCCGACACTGAACCAGGAAGAAATAGAATATATAAACAGACCAATCACAAGCACTGAAAATGAGACTGTGATGAAAAATCTTCCAAGAAACAAAAGTGCAGGACCAGATGGCTTCACAGGCGAATTCTATCAGACATTTAGAGGAGAGGTAACACCTATCCTTCTCAAACTCTTCCAAAATATAGCAGAGGGAGGAACACTCCCAAACTCATTCTACGAGGCCCCATCACCCTGATACCAAATCCAGACAAAGATGTAACAAAGAAAGAAAACTACAGGCCAATATCACTACAGGCCAATACAGGCCTCACTGATGACCATAGATTCAAAAATCCTCAAAAAGTACTAGCAAACAGAATCCAACAGTACATTAAAAGGATCATACACCATGATCAAGTGGGGTTTATCCCAGAATTGCAAGGATAATTCAATATACACAAATCAATCAATGTGATAAAACATATTAACAAATTGAAGCAGAAAAATCATATGATCATCTCAAGAGATGCAGAAAAAGCTTTTGACAAAATTCAACATCCATTTATGATAAAAACCCTCCAGAAAGTAGGCATAGAGGGAACTTACCTCAACATAATAAAGGCCATATATGACAAACCCACAGCCAACATCATTCTCAATGGTGAAAAACTGAAACCATTTCCTCTAAGATCAGGAACAAGACAAAGTTGCCCACTCTCACCACTATTATTCAACATAGTTTTGGAAGTTTTAGCCACAGCAATCAGAAAAGAAAAATAAATAAATTGAATCCAAATTGGAAAAGAAGAAGTAAAACTGTCACTGTTTGCAGATGACACAATACTATACATAGAGAATCCTAAAGATGCTACCAGAAAACTACTAGAGCTAATCAATGAATTTGGTAAAGTAGCAGGATACAAAATTAATGCACAGAAATCTCTTGCATTCCTATACACTAATGATGAAAAATCAGAAAGGGAAATTAAGGAAACACTCCCATTTACCACTGAAACAAAAAGAATAAACTACCTAGGAATAAACCTACCTAAGGAGACAAAGCACCTGTATGCAGAAAACTATAAGACACTGAGGAAAGAAATTAAATATGATACAAAGAGATGGAGAGATAAACCATGTTCTTGCATTGGAATATCAACATTGTGAAAATGACTATACTACCCAAGGAAATCTACAGACTCAACACAATCCCTATCAAACTACCAATGGCATTTTTCACAGAACTAGAACAAAAAATTTCACAATTTGTATGAAATACAAAAGACCCCAAATAACAAAAGCAATCTTGAGAATGAAAAACAGAGCTGGAAGAATCAGGCTCCCAGACTCCAGACTATACTACAAAGCTACAGTAATCAAGACAGTATGGTACTGGCACAAAAACAGACACATAGATCCATGGAGCAGGATAGAAAGCCCAGAGATAAACCCATGCACATATGGTCACCTTATTTTTGATAAAGGAGGCAAGAATATACAATGGAGAAAAGACAGCCTCTTCAATAAGTGATGCAGGGGCAACCTAAGTGTCCATCAACAGATGAATGGATAAAGAAGGTGTGGCACAATATACAATAGAATATTACTCAGCCATAAAAAGAAACGAAATTGAGTTATTTGTCGTGAGGTGGATGGACCTAGAGTCTGTCATACAGAGTGAAGTAAGTCAGAAAGAGAAAAAAAAAATACCCTATGCTAACACATATATATGGAATCTAAAAATATAAAATAAACTGGTTCTGAAGAACCTAGGGGCAAGACAGGAATAAAGATGCAGATGTAGAGAATGGAGTTGAGGACATGGGGAGGGGGAAGGGTAAGTTGGGAAGAAGTGAGAGAGTGGCATGGACATATATACACTACCAAATGTAAAATAGACAGCTAGTGGGAAGCAGCTGCATAGTGCAGGGAGATCAGCTTGGTGCTCTGTGACCACCTAGAGAGGTGGGATAGGGAGGATGGGAGGGAGACACAAGACGGACGGGATAGAGGGAGATATGTATAGCTGATTCACTTTGTTATAAAGCAGAAACTAACACACCATTGTAAAGCAATTATACCCCAATAAATATGTTAAAAAAATTGTTAAGGAAGTGGTAAGTAACTCAGGAGCAGGGGAAGGAAGGAAGAAAGGGAGGGAGGGAAGAAAAAGAAAGAAAAAGAAAAGGACAACATTAAAATTAAACTATCAACAAAAACAGAGGCCTTAACTGAAATAAATAGAAAAATTGCTTTTTTTTTAAACTAAATTACAAAGTTTGGGGTGGGTTAAATTTCAGTGTCACAGAAGCACAGATATAAGTGTTGGAAATGTTTTAAAAGACATGGAGTTTAACTTCCTATACAGAACTCAGGCAAGTAAGTATCTATGCTTGGTTGAACACATTCAGGAATGAATAATTGGCTTTCTCCATTAGTAATATATTTCATTTTCATGAAATTCAAAATGTTAGATTTTTCCTCTTTTGCATTGAAATCTGATGGTTCACACATAAAAAAGTCTCATCAGAGACTTTCTTATTTTTCTAAATCAGAGGTCTCCATACACTGGCTTCAATTAGACTGGTCAGCATCTCCTGTGGTGCCTGATGAAAATGCATAATCCTAGTCCATTTACCCTGATCTACCTAATCTGCATTTCAGCGTGGGCACCTACATCTGAATTTTTAACTTGTGCCCTGTTACCAATGCCTGAGAATCTCTGCCTTATGCTCTAAGCTCCTCAAACAAAAGGAAAAAAAATCCTATTTGTCCTTGTATCCCCAGCCCTTGGCACAGTGCCTGATATATACAGAGACTCAATGATTTTTTTGGAAAGATGAGTGTTTGAAAGAGTAAATGATGAATAAATGACATATATAGTTCTAAGATTTGAATAATGCCATGTCCTATCAATCACTGCTTCAATTTATATATCCACTTTAAATGGAGCCAAACCCAGATACGGTTTAAAACTACCCAGCATGAACATATCTGAAGATATATTCATTTGCCCTCATTCTCGCTAAGTTCACTGATCTTCCTTCCCAGATTCTGCCACCAGCTCTGCCTAACTCTAGTCAGGGACGTTTTTAGATTGCATATGGCCTAACACTCTGGTCCCAGTTCCTGGCACATGATAGGTGGTTAACACACAACTGTTGAAAGATTTTGTCTTGAAATTTTTGCTGGTCTTACTTATTGCTTGTTTTAATATGAGTACTTAGGCCTCTGTTTCAACAACTGAGATTTTAGTTAATCTTTTGTCCTGAAAAACTTTCCACTGCGGACTTGTCAATCTTTTATCAAAATCTTCAGATAGGACCCCTGAGCCAGACATACCCAGTTCAGTGCTGACTTTCTTTGAACGGTTACATGATTCCCTTCTATCCACCTTCCTAGCATCCAAATGGTGTGTACTTTTACATAGCCCACATCTGTGACCTACCCGTCAGCCTCTCCTGAAAGTAACCGCTGGTCTGATCCTACTGTCTACTCCTATTTCCTCAGAATACCATGTCCTAACTCCGTCCACCATTCATAAGTCCAGTTTCAGATGCTGGCCTCTTGTTGGCCCAATTCTTCCAGTAACATGGAATATCATCACATTCTAACTGGATGTTTTTATTCATTTCCAGTCCATGAACCAGAGAGTAATATGCCTTGCAATTGCTAGGGTATCATTTCTCTAATTTGATTTGAGAGCTGAGAGTTTAAACTAATTACATCCCCTTTTTCCTTTTCAATCGTGCTTGGAATTTTGATTCTGCCAAAAATGGACTTGAAAACAGCTCTGCTATTCACACCCAAAAAGGTACACCTCTGAGTAGCAATTTCACCTGTAAAATGAGAACAATACTAGTGCCTCCTCATTGGATGGTTGTTGGAATTCACGGGGATAATGTGTTTTGCACAGTTTCAGGTACATAGTAAATGCTTGATAAATGGTGGTATTATTAGGACTGTCGATATAGCTCCTTTCCAGGAGACCATCATCTTATATATGGCAACAGGGTGTTCAGAAAGTGTGGGCATTTTTCAGTATCCTCTAAGATAAGAATGTGTCTGGATTGTCTCTGGAGCATAGTTCCTCTTGACTAAAAATAGAACACCTTCTGCTTTATGTCAGAAACTGTCATTATTCCATTAGCAGCTTTGCTGAAAGCCACAAACAGCTCAGCAGAACCACTGTGTCTGCAGCTTGCTCTTTGACCCCCGAAAGGACCACAGGGGCTGAATTTCATTCCACTTCCTAGAACATCAGACCACACATCCCTTACAGCTCTCTTTGTCCTTTATATCTCCTACCCCATTAATATATATATATATATATATATATACATATATATATATATATATATATATATACATATACATATTCACTCCTTCTAGATAGGAGGAAATCACAGAAACCGACATGTCCATGCTTATGATAATTAATGAATTCATTCATTTCAAGGAAGTGACTAGCTTATAAACAAATATACTGAAAAACAATTTATACTGGTTGGGAAATGTTTTGGTTCCTCCATGTAAGCAGAGAGATGGGTGACAGCCCAGGCAACCATGGATAACTTGCATAATATCGAGTAAATACTAATATTTGTCCCTGATACAAAGTCTAATTCAAAAGGGAGCTGCTTCCATTATTTCCCCCTAAAGTAAGGAAAAGAAATAATTTAAGAAAAGAAAAGATTAAGAAAAGAAGTAATTTCTTTGACTAAGAAAAGAAATAATTTAAGACAATAATGGTAAAGTACAAATAATGTTGATAAAAAATTATTGCAGCTTACATTTACTAAGTACTCACAATGAATCACCCATAATATTAAGGGCTTAACATATACTAATACACTTAATTTGGAGAAAACTTAAGAGGTAAAAATTATCATCCCACTTTATAAAAGGGGGAAATTGTGATGCTGAAAGGTTGAGCACCATGTCAAATGTCTCACAGCTAGTGGGTGACAGAGCCAGGACCTCAACACTAAGAATCTAGCTCCAGAGCCATAGAATAAGCTTCCATAATGCTCAAGAAGAGTCAATAAGCTTTTTCTGTAAAGGGCCAAAGAGTGAATATTTTAGGCAAAGATGTCTCTGTTGAAACTAGTCACCTCCACTGTTATAGGGTAAAAGAAATCACAGACGATACATAAATGAATGAGCTTGGCTGTAAATAAAACTTTATTTATTTAGCCAGCTCCTGGTCAATACAACCAGTACACTGAGCTTCATACTTCAAAGTGACCAGCAATTTCTCATGAATTTGACACTAAATGGGTTTCATTCATACATGAAGGTTCTGTTTCCCCCACTCTCTTGCCAGACTTCTCCTCTGGCCTGAGGCAATGAAGGTAATTCTTCCTAAAGGAAGAAGCTGTAAAGTTTACTCTTGCTCCATATGGAACCAATAGAATATAAACCAGTGATGAGCAGACTTTCAGCCTGGACAAAGCTGGGACAGAGTGAATGCATTTGCTCCATCACCTGTCTGTTTACTCTTTCACATTTTTTTTGTGAACAAAGGAAGGGAAAATAAGCGAATAAATGTTCTTTTAAACTGAAATCCTTACGATCATCCCAACAGGAGGGTAAAAATAATTCTGACAAACTCTTTCAACTCACTGTCAGTGGTTGTACCAGAACTACTGAATAATGAATCGATCACTATTTATTACAGGGTACCACCTCCTTGTAAGTAATTAGTCAGTACTAAGGGGAGAAACTCTCTCGTTCAGTGAATGGATACCAGAGCCAGACCACCTGGTTTCAAATCCTCGCTCTGGCACTTGCTAACTATATGACCTTGGGCAAATTAACTCACTTTCCTGTGTCTCAGTTTACACAAAAAAAAATTAAGGAACTATGGATTGATTTCATATCTTAGAAAAGGGTCCTTCTTTTTTATTAAATTTATTTTACTGAAGTATAGTTGATTTACAATGTTGTGTTAATTTCTACTGTACAGCAAATGATTCAATTATACACACACACACACAATATTTTTCATATTCTTTTCCATTATGGTTTATCAGAGGATACTGAATATAGTTCCCTGTGCTATACACTAGGACCTTGTTGTTTATCCATTCTATATATAATAGTTTGCATCTACTAATCCCAACCTCCCAATCCATCCCTCCCCCACCCCCTCTATGCCTTGGCAACCACAAGTTTGTTCTCTATGTCTGAGTCTGTTTCTGTGTTGTAGATAAGTTCATTTGTGTCATATTTTAGATTCCACATATAAGTGATATTATATGGTACTTGTCTTTCTCTGACTTATTTCACTTAGTATGATAATCTCTTAGGTACATCCATGTTTTGGCAAATGGCCTTATTTGATTCCCTTTTTATGACTGAGTAGTATTCCATTGTGTGTGTGTGTATGTGTATGTATATATATATATATATATATATATGCCACATCTTCTTTATCCATTCATTTGTCAATGGATATTTAGGCTGTCTCCATGTGACAAGGGTCTTTCTTGAGTGTTATTGTGAATGAGACACAGTCCCAGCTTTCAAGGAGCTTAAAGTCTAGTAGTCATTAAAACTTTGAGCTATTTCAAGGAAGTTTTAGGAAATGATGCTCCTATTACATTAAAATATTGTAAGCATAGTTGCCTTAATTCTGTTTCTTTTCCTTCTTATATACCACAGGCATCTTTCAAAAGCCTCATGTATATACTTCCAAAATATGGTCAGGAAAACATAAGAAGGTATATCTTAAGTGGAGTAAGGACTAGAATATGATGATTCTAGAGTGAAATATGAAAATAAAAGCTAGCAGACCAAATATTGGGGAACTGCAATACAAAATAATGATTTTCTTGGACTGTAATGAAGATTGTGACAGTGTGATAGCCTCATAACTCTCAATAGGTCAAATTCTGTTGAATTATATTCTAAGTGAGATTCTAAGTGAGACTGCACCCAGGTGGAAGTAGAATCTAGTAGTATTTAAAAGTTTTTATTTGTGATGGTGCTTAAGAATTATGTCATGTATGGCTATCTTCAAAAATTCTATAAATAATAAATACTGGAGAGGGTGTGGAGAAAAGGGAACGCTCCTACACTGTTAATGGGAATGTAAACTGGTACAGCCACTATGGAAAACAGTATGGAATTTCCTTAAAAAATGAAAAATAGAGCTACCATATGACCCAGCAATCCCACTCCTGGGCATATGTCTGGAAAAGATGAAAACTGTATTCAAAAAGATACATGCACCCCAATGTTCATAGCAGCACTGTTTATAATAGTTAAAACGTGGAAACAACCCAAGTGTCCATCAACAAATGATTGATTTCAGAAGATGTGGTTGGTGTGTGTGTGAGTGTATACTCACACACACAATGGAATATTACTCAGCCATGAAAAAAGAATGAAATATTGCCATTTGCAGCAACATAGATGGACCTAGAGAATATCACACTAAGTGAAGTAAGCCAGACAGAGAAAGACAAATATTATATGATATCGCTTACATGTGGAACCTAAAAAATAATACAAATGAATCTATATCCAAAACAGAAACAGACTCACAGACATAGAAAATAAACCTATGGTTACCAAAGAGATAGGGTGGAGGGAGGGATAAAATAGGACTATGAGATTAACAAACTATTATACATGGAAGAGATAAGCAATACGGATTTACTATACAACACAGGGAATTATATTCAATAACTTATAATAACCTATAATTGAAAATAATATGAAAAATATATATATCTATAACTGAATTGCTCTGCTGTACACCTGAAACTAACACCGTATTGTTAAATCCACTATACGTCAATAAAAGAGGCTTCTAAGTGCTAAAATAGAAAAGAATTATGTCACTTACAACATGTGCAACCTTGAGTAAACCTCAATCTCAGTAAGTTGGTTTTCTCATCTGTAAAATAAGTATTAAAATAATAATGGCTACCTCACTGCATTCTTATACAATGTTAATGAGACAGTGTGTTTAAACTGCCTAGCATGGGGCTAGTTCATAGAATAAACTCAAAACCCAGTGTTTATCATTATCCTATCTTCCTCAACTATTCATAAAAATCTGCTATCCAGAGTCTTTGTCACAAAGGGTTATTTTCTACATTATTCAAACCACTTGAAGTACTAAAGGAGGCATATGGGGGTCCATTGGATACTGTGGCAGCCTTGAAATATGCATCGCAGATCTCCTGCTGTGGGGAGTATAATTGATTGACAACCCCAGCAGCTGCCCTTATGGATTTATCCCCACAGTCATGCCAAGGCCCCACTTCCTGTGGGCTGCTCCCAGTCAACAGCTGAGCATGATGGGAATACTAATGCAGCTCCATCCTACAAGGCCCAGGGTTATTTTATTTAGCACGTGTCTCCGGCTCAAAGATTCCCCACCAATGTGGCCTAAATTATCTTACAACTTCCTCCAAACTGAGACTCCTCCTGCCTTGTCCTCCTTCCTCGCTCTCTCATTCTCAGGTGACAGACCTGCATAGTAGTGTGAGGCCCCCTTTCTCCATTGGCTTCCCCTCCCTTTTTATCCTTCACAGAGTTTTCCCCCAAAACTCTGCAGTTTCATCCCATCTTGACAGCTGCTTCTTGGAAGACCCAAACTGACACAGACACCCAGAATTTATTTATACAGACCCTGACCTGTTAGGATTTACCTACCTTACCTTCACTCCTGGTTCTATTTTTCAACCTTGTTCTATTGATTCTTCAATATAAACCCAATCAATTAGACATATGATACAGATTTTTCAAGCCACTCAATTCTGCTCTACTTCCCAGCTACGATATGATCTCCTTTCCTCAAGTCTGTGCTTCTACAGCTTTTATCAGCAATACCATTTCCCTTCACCCAGGCCCAAAACAGTCCACTGTGAGCACGGGTGCTTCCCTTTTGGCTGACTGCCCAGTGACTGCCAAGGCTCTCTAGGAAGTCTCTCTTGACCTCACTGCGACTTTTGAAAATGGTTTGTGTAAGTGAGGTAACAGTCAGGATCTACCTGATTTCTCAATGGTATGTATTAAAAAGGAGACCTAGAGAGACAAATTCTGTATTTCTAGATTTAAGAAGAATCTTAGAAATTTCTTTTTTCCAGATGTGGAGTCTAAGGACAAAGATACCAGGTGACTTTCTCAAGGTCATACAAGGAACCGAGATGAGATAAAAAGGAGTACTGTGTCCCTAAAGAAATAAGGAGCATCCGTAGCACATGCAGCAACTCTATGAAGATCTCCAGCCCCCAGAAATGAAAGAAATGGAAAGATATTTGAAGATGACATGTGGGGACAAGAGTTCTAAAAGAGGAAAGAGTGCATGCTTTTAAGGAGTTTGGTGCAGAGAAAAAAAAAAAAAACTGCTAATAAAACTATGATTCAGAATAATGTCCTAGACAGTCAAGTACTTAACAAATCAATTTTAGTAATCAAGGGTTCTTGCTTGGACATTTAGCTACGGTTCAAATATAATGATGTGTGTTCTGATAATCACCACAAGCAAATTTAGCCACATTGGTCTTCCAGGTAAGGAGAATATAATTTAAGTTAATGGATGCTATTTTTTCCCTAACAATAAAATTGGATCACTTATCTTCAAAATGTTACTTTTTTCCTATAAACAGTAATGAACAAAATGTCTTTCTTTTTTCTAGGGCAAGGGAGAGGTTATCTTTTAGTCTTTGCCATATTCAGTCCTATACTTCAATATGAACTACACACAAGCACCAGGAAATTTTTCACCACAAGTGGACAATATGTATAATTACTTGATGTTACACTGGTTATTTTTATTTCTTAGATCAATAATCTACAAACCCTAACAAACATCACACATAGTGATCAGTAAAAATTTTTGAACACCATCTCCTAAAAAATAGACATTGGTTTATTTATAAATTATGTGCAGGTACTATACTGGTTGAACATATTATGCTTAAAATACATAAGCCAAAATAGTACTTTAAAGAAGAATGAAATAATAAATGTTAATGCAAAGTCTAATATTTTTCGTTCTCTCCCTCACAGATCATTTTGAATACCCTGCTTTTTAGACCACTGGTCTATTTCATGAAAGTAAAAATAAAAATTCTATTTCATCAAAACAAAATTCCATTTCATTTTCATCATATTTATATTTTATAAGAATGCATTCAAACCCTTTTTTCTGCTATTCTAGCTCTTGACAATTTCTAGATTACCTGTATAGTCTATATATCCCAACATTTCCCAATATCAAGGCTTATAAACAGGTGGGCAATAGTGAATTAAACCCCTAAATAGACTCTGTATGAAGTAAACAGTGCTTCTTAAATATCTGAAATCCAAAGTGCATAGGAGGGGAAAGATGCCATCTGATCATGTTTCCTACCACTCTTTTTTTTAATCTCATACCTGTCCTGCTTCACTCATTAAAAATGGTCACAAAGTCTTTGACATGCCCACCAACCAAGGGTGAGTCTATTTCCTCCCCACTTGAATCTGGGTTAGTTCTGTGATTTGCTTTGACTGATAAAATTCAATGCAAAAATGATGCTGTATAAACTTATGATATATGCAGCTTCTATTTTCACACATTTCCCTTTAGATTTCAGATGTCACTCTGTAGGAAACCCAAGCCATATGGAGAGGCCGTGTGCAAGAGAACCAACACACTCCAGTCAAAATCCCAGCCATATCCTAGCTGGCAGCCACCACTACCTGTGAACTACATTGGTAAGTAATCTTATATTCCAACTGATTCAAGCCTCTGGACTATCACAGCTGCAGCTGATACCATATGGAGCAGAGAAACAACCCTAATGAGCCCAATCTATCTACAGAATTTTGAGTGGCAATAAATGATTGCTATCATTCTAAAGCCACCAAGTTTTGGGTGATTCGTTACACAACAAAAGATGACCAAAGCGCACATTATCTTTAAATGGCATGTGAATTTGTAATACATTCCCGATGCTAATTTTTAATTCCAGTGGGATTGGTCTATTAATGGGTTTTTAATCTGACTTCACCTGTGCATTCTCCATGTCTTTGCTCATGATACAGGTTTCATGCTTATGCACCTATGCAAATTCTTTCCATCTTTCAAGGCACAACTGGTTACACATTCTAGTTACCATGCCCTAATTAAGTAATTGTGGATGAATTGTTTCATTTCCCTACCCCTCTCCTTGTTTGTAGAATATGTATAGTAATAATAACTACCTCACAGGGTTATTAAAAAGAGTAAAGTCACACTGCATGTAAAGGGCTTAACACAATGTCTGGCTCACAAGTATTTAGTGAAGGCTATTTATTATTGAAACCTTCTTCAAGTATTTAAATAGACTTTATCTTCGTTCATTCCAGTGTTGTTTACCTGAGCAATTCCTCATAGCCGTGACTCTGTTCCCAAAGATGAGAATGAATTCCTTTCCATCCTTTCAAATCTCAGCTCTAATAGATCACTGAAGAGAGTTTCTGTCAAAGAACTAAGGTTTATCCTTCAAAGTGGAAATGTTTTGGTCAGGTTAAGCTCTGTAAACAGTAGAAAGTCAATGGATATTTGTTGAATTAATGAAAGAATGAACAAACCAGAAGGCACAGCTGATGTTCACCCCAAAATGGAAACAACAATCATTTCAGATGCTCTATGCTTTATAATGTGTTCTCAACACCTTACATTTTATTCACAAATTGGACTATTTAACCACATCCGTTATTTAAGATGTACCCTGTGTTATGCCATCTAATGACATGTATAATCCGTAAGTAAAATAAAGGAGTTGAATTTCTTTGAGTCCACTGTCGAAGAAACATTCCCAGAATCCATGAGAGTCTCAGGGTTATTTAATGATGTTCTATAGCCTAAGAGGAGGCCTAGAAGATGCTAGTATTTAATGCAGTTTCTAAGTTTTGGACCTCACTCATATCACACTTCCCATTGGATAAGAGGTCTAGACACACCATTGCCCTGGAAAATGAAGAACAGTAGAGGAGGTGACTCCAGAGGGGAGAGACTAACACACAGCCAAGTAGAGTGCCAAGACAACAGGATCTCCTGATTATGGATAGTAATCCACTCCTGAAAATCATACGTGCCTTGGAAAAAAAATCCAAACAAAACAAAACAATACCTAGAAAGTCTTCCCATTATTTTATGTAGGAAAAAAAGATACTTGTTATGCTTCAACCCAAATCTCTCAACATATTTCTAAATACGACTAAAACACACACAAAAATGCCTTTAGGGAATTAACAAACTATCATGTCAGGATATAAAATACTTAGAATATAGGTCTATGGTTATCAAATATTTAGCACAGTAATTTTTTAAAATTGCATTTAATACAGTAACACATCAGTTTTGTTGCAATCACTTTCTCATTTGCTTTGCTTACTTCCTTACAATTTTTATGAATACTTCCTTGTGTTTGGGGGCGGAGGGTCACATGGTACAATTATTTCTTGGCAAATCTTGGCAACAATAGGAAAGACATTCAGGACAAATGCCCAGTGGCAGAGAATGTCTCACCTTGACTGTGACACTGGGATGCCTTTCTCAGCATCAGACACATCCAACCTATATGTCCCTTTGTTGACACTCATCATACTTTATACTTTTCAAAATATTTATCATGACTTTGACATTCTACTAACTGTTTTCAGAGTATAAGTCAAGGCTTTTCATAAATATCATTTGTCTGAAGTGTTATATTGAACTCTGGGGACAAAAATATAAAATTTCTGATGCAAACATAGGGTGAAAATGTTGCAGTTGAGAGTTTTGTAAGCTCCATGAAGTTTGGATATTAAAAACTAAGGGACCTTATTCCATCAGGAAATATTAACTAAAGAGGCACTCAACAGGGCATACCTGTACAATACTGCTTAGAGCTATAAGGAGATAATGTCTGTACTGAAAAATATATAAATTAATGTGAACTTGTTTTGCTTCCCAGCATCAATTTACCCTTCTTTAATAATAGCAATCCTATTTCATTTTAAGGAACCACTCCTCACTCATTGTTAGTCTGTATGATTTGAGTGGGACTAACCATACCTTCTGGCCCCTGGACAGGCCAATCATAACACATTAAATCTATGGTCATGATTCATATTCATGGATAGAGATATAAATACATGAGCCAAGCCAATACAATGATATTCAATTCCAGGTTTGTTCGTTTGTTTGTTTAAGGGTGAGGGAGATACTGGAATTTTTCAAAATCCTTTTTTAAATTTTTACTGGATTGCTAAACTATGAGTAAGAAACTGGAAATACTTCGGGGAGAGAGACCGTCTAGGAATGGGGTCAACATAGAGAAATGTAAAACCAAGATGAGGTATCATCAGTCCAGCTATTTCTAAAGTCATTTACCTCTGGAGTTTTAGGTTATGCATTCATTTTTTTCCCCACAATCCACCCTGATTTAGTATATCAGGCAGAATATATAAGCAAGACTGTGGTAATGAGTAAATGCCCAACAGAAGAAAGATTTATTTCTCACTCACACAAACTCTGATTTGGAGCAGGCAACTCTCAAAGGAAATTCTTCTCCACGCAGTGACTCAAGGATCCAGGCTGATCCATCCTGTGGCCTGAACAATCACTGCCAAAGGGGAAGAAACTGCATGGAGTAACACATTCTTCTTAAGTACTTTGGTCTAGAATGTTACACTTATGCTTGCTCATGCTTCATTGGCTACAACTAGTCATATGTTTTTTTGTGAAGACATGTGGGAGAATCAAGTATTGTGAGCAATATTAGTTTCCACAAAATTGTTTTTGGATATTTTTAACCAAGTGTCCTGAATTAGAATTTTTTTTTTTTCCATAACTCTATACTGGAAAGTGGATTGGCAAACAAAGGTATTAGGGTGAAATGTGGTGCAGAAGATGAAACTGAGTCTCTTTGGAGAGAGTATGCCCTGTACAAAATACTGGATAAACGCCTAATATGACTCATTTGATGGATACACACTAGCACCATTCATCTTACCATTTTCCAGAAATGATATTATTTGCTCATACAACATAGCATTATGTACCTCACCCCAACATCCAGTAATCGCCCTCTTTTAGTTCTGCATCCTAGCATCAATCACACTTTGTAGTTGAGAAATGACAATGGCAACTTGGGCTCAGGTGTCAGGTACAGGGCTTAGAGCTTTCATTCCTCTTGATCAGCTCCTCCATCAACTTTGTTACCACTCTTAGCAGCACTACCAGTGTCTCAGCCACCAAGCCGAGGTATTATGCAGTTTAACCTTTTCAGCTCCATTTATTCAACAAATCTTAGCAGTATTTCCTTTCCATTCTCACTGATAGTACTCAGACCCACGCCCTCATCATCTAGCTCCTGGTTCAGTTCAATATCCTTCTTTTCAGATCTCTTGATATTAAGCTTGCTTCTCTCTGACCCACCTGGATAACCCTACCAGTTCAATTTTACACAAACATCCACAATGTATTCCTTCATATTATTTTATTGATTTCCCAGTGGGTCTCTATTTTCTACCAAACCCAATGTAAACTTCAGTTTCTCATTTATTAGTATGACCCCGTCCTTTCTACCAAGCTAACCATGCATTCGTTCCAACATTTATCTGTTATTCTAGAAAGGCTCTCACCAAACAATCTCATGTGAAATATTCTCAGTGGGGTTGACTGTCAGGCCTGGTAGTTCTTCAGAAGAAACCTAGTTTAGAAGAAAAAAAGTCTGTGATCATGGATCATGAGTCCAAGGAAATATTCCTAGTAGTAGACTTGGACTGCAACATGAATAATCAGCAATCTAAATGTTCATAGATACGGTAAACTCATCCATTAGATTTAAAGGGGTCTATACTATATATGAAGATACTCTTGTAGAAGTCTCCAGGACAATGAACCACTAAAAATAAACAAAAAACCCTCAAGATCATATCTTGAATATAATTAGACCACTGAATCAAACTATTTAAAAGGGTACACTTTATGGTAAGTGAATTATATCTCAATAAAGCTGTTATTAAAATAATTACAGCTTGATTTGGTTACATCTCTCAGTGTCAGATGTACAAGCCATAGTAGTATTTCTCAAGCTTTAGTGTAGTGTTTCTCAAACTTTTTTCCCAGGTTTATTGAGATATAAATGACAAAAAGCCCTGTGTAAGTTTAAGGTGTACAGTATAATGATTTGACTTACATATATTGTGAAATGATTACCACAGTTAAGTTTAGTTAACATCTATCATTTCATACAGATAACAAAAAAAGAAAAGAATATTTTTTTTTATTTCTCAAACTTTTGTAAACTGTGACAGCTTGTTTACTTGCAAAGTCCAGGGTCCTACCTACAGAGATTATGATTTCATGAGTGTACATCAGAGTACTGAATTGTGCACTTATATTAATCAGTCTAGGAGATTCTGTATGTATCCTATGGCCTACACTTTAAAATAATAATAACAATAACACTTTTCTACACAGCAATCAGTCCTAGGAAAAAGCTGACCATGGCTGGAGGAGTTGTCAAAGTGCCAGTCAAACACATTGTTCAGGGGAAAAGTCAAGATTTTATGAACTGGAATATAATCAGAAAAACAAAGACACATTTCATTCAGACTGTCCAAATATGGCAGATGCAGTAGTTAGGGGAAAGTTGCAGTTCACTGACTATAAAAGTACTCCTAAGCTGACCTGAGGGATTCAAATGATCAGGCTTAATAACAGGCTTAATTCAGCAAGACTAGCTTAGGGCGCCTTATTCATAGGTATGATAAGATGATAATATACTATCCATTTTGGATTGAATCACTCAGCAACTGGGATAGGAAGCTGCAGGTCAAAGACATCAGGCCTTGCACTTAGAAAAGGCTGGAAATTCAAGGAGTGACTAACAATACAAACACCCATGCTTGTTGCTGCTTCTCTACACCAGGAGCCTTTACATGCTTACATATCGTGTTCTGACTGGGTGGAGTGCCCAGAGTGATGGAAGAATTAGAGAAAGGGTATGCCTTCAATGTTGATTCTGGGTATTCACGAGCTGCTGACCAGCATAATTTGTGATTTCAAAGGCAGGTTTGAGAGCAGATGGGTTCTAAGGGGGCATAAAGGGATGCTTAGAACTTACTAAGAAAGAAGAAACTTTTTCTCTAGGAATGACACATGACGAGTAGTCTCAGAAACTAGGAAACACAGAAATATGGGTTCAGTGAAAGGGAATAAGCGGAAATTTTGTTATACCAAGCTGTACCTTTGAGGCCACAATTTAAGCCATGGTTTTAATCAAAGTCCTCTTAAAAGTCGCTATTCAGTATATGACATAAGATCTCATGCCTTCTAGCTATATTTTATTCCTTTTATCAGGACTTTATGTCAAGAATCATCTATTATGCATAATTTAGCCCTAAACTGTTTCATTTCCTTTCCTTTCCTAATCCCTCATGTATTCATTTAGTAAACATTTACTAAACTCCTTATTAGGCTAAAATGTCAAGGAAAAGCTCTTATTCTCAAAGGGCTGAGAGTCCAATATATCTTAACCTTTTATAGTTTAATCTTTTGGTCAATGACTGAACCATATCTCCCAGCTGTGTCCACTTTAACATCCATTACAACCAGACTCATTTTGTCTTTGAATACGTTTTTGCTGATTATCAAACACATTTATTAACTGACTTTCTTATGAAAATATTCTAGGCACCACAAATTACCTTATGCCTCAGGATGACCAGGGTTTATAATCTATAACACTGGGGATGCCAATATCTACAATTAGTCTGAATCTTTTCACTGAGATGAAAAATTGGTTCCATTTTTAAAAGTTATCTAATACTTGGGTTTTTAATATCGAATAAACTGACTGGAGTGGTTCCCAGAGAAAGGGAGTCTGTACAGGTACCAGACAGGCTTTTAGAGATCCAGTCTGAAGGAATGTCTAAATGTCCAGGTTTGTTCGTTTGTTTGTTTAAGAGTGAGGGAGATACTGGAATTTTTCAAAATCCTTTTTTAAATTTTTACTGGATTGCTAAACTATGAGTAAGAAACTGGAGATACTTTGGGGAGAGAAACCGTCTAGGAATGGAGTCAACATAGAGAAATGTAAAACCAAGATGAGGTATCATCAGTCATGCCTTCTAGCTATATTTTATTCCTTTTATCAGGACTTTATATCAGACTTGAAGATGAGATTCAATTAAGTGGGGAAAAGGTTAAAATGGGAGAAAAACTATCAGTGAATTAGTTGTTTGACATAAGTGTTCTAAACAAGACAGCTGGGAGATGGAATCTTTAACTTTTCAATCAACAAACAAAAACAAGGTGCTAAATTGGCTGCCTTGACTCATTACAAACACCAACAGAAACTAAGGAGCTGAAGTCATATTTACATAAGTTATTTATTCACTACCCTAGCAATTTATTCACCACCCTGAAATTGGTTGTTACCATCAACCAGTTTCAGCATGTTTCAGGGCCATCTGAGTAATGCCAGTTATGGAGCAAACAGTGGAGTTTGAGAAATAGTGACAGGAACTTTACTTTTAAAAGTAAGTGTTGTTCTCTCTCACTTTTATAGTTATCATTATATTTGAACCTGGGATTTCCTAGCAAAGAAAGAGAAGATTTAACTTCCTATGAGCGCTAGGCTTATAGACTGAGAAAACATTTGAAATGTCTTTGGTAGGTCATCTGGATACAGCACTGTAGGCTTTATTTCCCAAAATCATTAAACCTAACAAATTAATAAGACCCAGAGTCTCAAATACGAGAATTATTTAGTCAAATTTCAACTTAACAATTATTAAGATAATGGGCTGTTTCATCAAAATAATACATGAAATGAGACAAGTTTAAGAAAAAAAAATAGTGTCTTTTAAAATCATTATCCAGACTTGGTGGATTTCTTTGGTTAATATAAGAGGAATATTTTAAATATTTTAAATGAGGTCCTGTAGCTATGTTCTATTTAGGAGACTAAAAATGTCTCTTTGCAGAGATTATTCATAATTCATCTCAAAATTATGAGGAACTACAAATACTATATATATATAGTATATATAATATACTATTATCTATAGTTGCAATAATTTTATGGATAAATGTCATGACTTCACTAAAACAAATCTAAGTTCATGCTGAAACCCAGCTAAAGGATTGCTATGGGACAGGGTAAAAGGTGTCTTTGAAGAGTCTCTCATGACCAGAGCTTGCCTGGAAGGAAGAGAAGCAGGATAGAGTTTTGCAAGAGCCTATGCATGAAAATGGGCCAGCTGAAAGAGAAACCATGGTGACTGAAGAAAAGTGTAAGAAGAAAGCTGGTGTATGAGAAATTTGTGATGTCATATGAAGATGGGACTGTCAAACTGAAAAGTGAGAATCAGCAAATGACCAAGACAGATTGAGACTGAGTCAAATGTGTATGTTGCCAGCAGTGGAGGGAAAAGCAAATTCTTAGTCCGGATATCCCCTCTGGTTCTAATGTACTAAGAGCCAAAAAGCTACCATGAGCAGCCAGTGGAGCAAAAGTGCTGCAGAAGTCAAACCTATCAAAAGCACATTGCATTGTTACCTTGCAACTGCACTGCCTTGGCTGTTGCCACTCCAGCTTCTTAAGTAAATAGATGCCATCTCAACAAGAAGGACTATAGGTGGGGAGAGGGGCGAATGAAATTAGAGCCTTATGTCAGTTCAAGAAGCAAATGCTATGGCAGAGTTAGAAGTACAAGATAGGGATTTCCTTGGTGGTCCAGTGGGTAAGACTTCGTGCTCCCCATGCAGGGGGCCCGGGTTCGAGCCCTGATCAGGGAACTAGATATCATCTGCATGCCACAACTAAGAGTCCGCTTGCTGCAACTAAGAAGTCCACATGCTGCAACTAAAAGATCCCGTGTACCGCAACTAAGACCCAGCACAGCCTAAATAAATAAATATTAAAAAAAAAAAAGAAGCACAAGATATTTACTGGGGGAAGGTCAGTGAACAATAAAGGGAAAAAGGAAGAGGAGTAGATGGGGACTGCCTTTAGACTGGTTCAGCTCTGACACCTGGGAAAGGAGAGAGGGAAGGAAGGAAAATGCAGTAGGAAGAGCTTCATGTTGCACTGCAGCTCTGAGAAAGTCTCAGCCAACTCAGAGGAGCCCAGAGGAAAAATACCCATTAAGAGTCCTGCACTGAGCATAAGTGGCCGGAGTCTAGTACCCCTGCTGGGCTCAGTCACTGGATGGAGGGATCCCGGCCTCAGTGTGAACAAGGTAGCATAGTCCAATAACAATATAGCTGGAGGCTATCAGCTACTCAGTCCTCACAGGAGCTTCTCTCTTAACATATTTGAGCAGCAGAACTCTGTTACTGCCATAGTCCACCCCTCACTCTGCACAGATCAATTTTTCCATAAAGTTCTAAAGCATTTTCTCCATTTTTCCTTTGACCCTCTCTTCATAAAAGGAATAGAGAGGTTAGTGGGATGAGCTACATCCTCCATTGTTGCAGCTGTCTTGAGACTGCAACTGGTGATGGTCTCCAACCTCTACTATCCATTCTAAATTCCCTTCACCTTCACTTACCACCTCTGCAAGTCTTGATAGCTCACCTGGTATTACCTAAACCTTCATTCCTAAAGGGTCTAAATCCCTGGTAATCATACACATCTCAAGTGAGGAGCATTTCACATGATAATTCAGTCATAATTGTATAAGGGAATACCAAGAGGAAACAAGTAGATCATCTGAGTTCCATATATGTTCTTTTCTGCCCCAAGGTATAAAAGAACCCTATTTCCTCCTGCTGATCAAGATCAACTGCCCTGGCCAAGATGGTAACTTTTCTCATCTGCTGGCCCCTTTTCACAAGGAGTCCAGAGTTCTTGGGCAGCAGCCATGGCTTATAGTTGAATGAGATCTGCTCTTTCCCCTGGCAAGAATGTTTTTTTTTTTTTTTAACATCTTTATTGGGGTATAATTGCTTTACAATGGTGTGTTAGTTTCTGCTTTATAACAAGGCAAGAATGTTTTTCCTTTGGGGACTAGGATCTCTAGCCCTACATATCCCAGAATTTCAGGGGTGAGAAGTATAAAGTCCTCAGTAGTTGCAGAATCTGATGACCAAAAACTATCTTAAAATAGAAATAGACAAGAGATCTAAGGATACATTAAACTACAGCATTCTACCAGACCACTCTCTCCTGTGCGAGTCTATTTCCATTATACAACAGAGATCTCAGAGAGGGACCTGAAATAGCAATTTTACATATCAAAATAATAAACTGGCAAAACCCATCATAAGGTAGACTTCTTCTCTGAGCCATTTCAAACATATATTATGAAATAAATAGTATGATTTTTTTTGAAGTCTCTATTTTCAAGGGCTGACTGTGACACTCATGACCATCTCTCTGCCATCAGTGCTCTAAAGGGATGATACACATGAGAACAAGATATGTTCTTTGTTCCATTATTATTTGTCTACCTATACCCTCATTTTCCCAGGGAAAAATTGACACTTGCCCAATTTACTGGTCAGCTACCTCCACCTTAAACTTGATGAAGGACTTTCATTCTCAGGGCATCTGTACACTCTTCCTCGCCCAACATGTACCTCTCTCCATGGCTTCTGGATTCCCGACCCCTTCTGAGGGTCCCCCTCCTGGTGCTGATGTACTAAATATAGACTTCTCTGTTCTGAGCCTCACTTACTAAGGAACAGGAAAATGTTTAACACTCCAAGCCTAAGATATTTTCTCATTCATAAATCTGTGCATACAAAATGTTTTTAGTGCCTCCTCCATGTCTAGAGTAGGAAAAACAGAAGAAAGAATAGAAAACTTGAACTTGAAGTGAGGTTGTATGACTTTGAGCTCTGCTTCAACAAGTCAAATCAGCATGAAATTGAGACAGTTACCCAGTCTTTCTGATGTACTTTTTCACTTGTAAAAAGGAGAAAATAGAGACCAACCAGAAAAAGATTTTTCTGAAAACAAAATGAGATAAAGGATGTGAAAGCCCATGGTAAACTCTGAAATGGATTACTCATGAAATGAAGTCATTATTAATAATAATAATGTTATATTCAGTATGAAGAAGTGTATCACCCTTAATCAATCTCCATTTTGTCAAAACAAAATAGTTAGAAGCAAGTTGAAGGAAGTGCACTTTTTTGAATACTTTAAATTGCACAAAGGATCCCCTACTCAGCATATTCTAAGAACTTCATCCTTCTCCCTTACTATATGATCTTGGCCATTTACAGTTTACCCATTTTTTTTTTTACATTCTATTTTTTTAACATCTTTATTGGAGTATAATTGTTTTACAATGGTGTGTTAGTTTCTCCTTTAAAACAAAGTGAATCAGGTATATGTATACAAATATCCCCATACTTCCTCCCTCTTGTGTCTCCCTCCTACCCTCCCTATCCCACTCCTCTAGATGGTCACAATTCACCGAGCTGATCTCCCTGTGCTATGCAGCTGCTTCCTACTAGCTACCTATTTTACATTTGGTAGTGTTTGTATGTCAGTGCTACTCTCTCACTTCATCCCAGCTTACCCTTCCCCCTGCCCGTGTCCTCAAGTCCATTCTCTATGTCTGCATCTTTATTCCTCTCCTGCCCCTAGTTTCTTCAGAACGTTGTTTTTTTCTTTTTTTAGATTACATACACATGTGTTAGCATACAGTATTTGTTTTTCACTTCCTGAATTACTTCACTCTGTATGACAGACTCTAGGTCCATCCACCTCACTACAAATAACTTAATTTCATTTCTTTTTATGGCTGAGAAATATTCCATTGTATATATGTGCCATGTCTTCCTTGTCCATTCATCTTTCAATGGACTTAGGTTGCTTCCATGTCCTGGGTATTGTAAATAGAGCTGCAATGAACACTGTGGTACATGACCCTTTTTGAATTATGGTTTCTCACGGTATATGCCCAGTAGTGGGATTGCTGAGTCATATGGTAGATCTATTTTTAGTTTCTTAAGGAACCTCCATACTGTTCTCCATAGTGGCTGTATCAATTTACATTCCCACCAACAGTGCAAGAGGGTTCCCTTTTCTCCACACCTGCTCCAGCATTTATTGTTTATAGATTTTTTAATGATGGCCATTCTGACTGGTGCGAGGTGATACCTCATTGTGGTTTTGATTTGCATTTCTCTAATGATTACTGATATTGAGCAATCTTTCAAGTGTTTGTTGGCAATCTGTATATCTTCTTTGGAGAAATGTCTATTTAGGTCTTCTGCCCATTTTTGGATTGGGTTGTTTGTTTTTTTGATATTGAGCTGCATGAGCTGCTTGCATAATTTGGAGATTAATCCTTTGTCAGTTGCTTCATTTGCAAATATTTTCTCCCATTCTGAGGGTTGTCTTTTCGTCTTGTTTATGCTTTCCTTTGCTGTACAAAAGCTTTAAAGTTTAATCAGATCCCATTGTTTATTTTTGTTTTATTTCCATTTCTCTAGGAGTTGGGTCAAAAGGATATTGCTGTGATTTATGACATAGAGTGTTCTGCCTATGCTTTCCTCTAAAAGTTTTATAGTGTGTGGCCTTACATTTAGGTCTTTAATTCATTTTGAGTTTATTTTTATGTATGGTGTTAGGGAGGGTTCTAGTTTCATTCTTCTATATGTAGCTGTCCACGTTTCCCAGCACTTATTGCTGAGGCTGTCTTTTCTCCACTGTATATTCGTGCCTCTTTTATCAAAAATAAGGTGACCATATGTGTGTGGGTTTGTCTCTGGGCTTTTTATCCTGTTCCATTGATCTATATTTCTGTTTTTGTGCCAGTACCATACTGTCTCGATTACTGTAGCTTTGTAGTATAGTCTGAAGTGTGGGTGCCTGATTGCTCCAGCTCCGTTTTTGTTTCTCAACATTGCTTTGGCTATTCGGGGTCTTTTGTGTTTCCATACAAATAGTGAAATTTTTTGTTCTAATTCTGTGAAAAATGCCATTGGTAGTTTGATAGGTATTGCATTGAATCTGTAGATTGCTTTGGGTAGTAGAGTCATTTTCACAATGTTGATTCTTCCAATCCAAGAATATGGTATATCTCTCCATCTGTTTGTATCATCTTTAATTTCTTTCATCAGTGTCTTATAGTTTTCTGCATACAGGTCTTTTGTCTCCTTAGAAAGGTTTATTTGTAGGTATTTTTTTATTTTTGTGGCAGTGGTAAATGGGAGTGTTTCCTTAATTTCTCTTTCAGATGTTTCATTGTTAGTGCATAGGAGTGCAAGATATTTCTGTGTATTAATTTTTATCCTGCTACTATATCAAATTCATTGATTTGCTGTAGTAGTTTTCAGGCAGCATCTTTAGGATTCTCTTTGTATAGTATCATGTCATCTGCAAATAGTGACAACTTTACTTCTTTTCTGATTTGGATTCCTTTTATTTCTTTTTCTTCTCTGATTGCTGTGGCTAAAAGTTCCAAAACAATGTTGAATAACAGTGGTGAGAGTGGGCAACCTTGTCTTGTTCCTGATATTAGAGGGAATGGTTTCAGTTTTTCACCATTGAGAACGATGTTGGCTGTGGGCTTGTCATAAATGGTCTTTATTTTTTTGAGGTAAGTTCTCTCTATCCCTACTTTATGGAGGGTTTTTATCTTAAATCAGTGTTGAATTTTGTTGAAAATTTTTCTGCATCTATTGAGAGGATAATATGGTTTTTATCCTTCAATTTGTTGATATGGTGTATCACATTGTTTGATTTGTGTATATTGAAGAATCCTTGCATTCCTCAGATAAACCCCACTTGATCATGGTGTATGATTCTTTTAATGTACTGTTGGATTCTGTTTGCTAGTATTTTGTTGAGGATTTTTGCATCTATGTTCATCAGTGATATTGCCCTGTCATTTTCTTTCTTTGTGACATCTTTGTCTGGTTTTGGTATCAGAGTGATGGTGGTCTCACAGAATGAGTTTGGGAGTGTTCCTCCCTCTGCTATATTTTGTAAGAGTTTGAGAAGGATAGGTGTTAGCTCTGCTCTAAATGTTTGACAGAATTCGCCTGTGAGAATCAGGCTCCCTGACTTCAGACTATACTACAAAGCTACAGTAATCGAGACAGTATGGTACTGGCACAAAAACAGAAATATAGATCAATAGAACAGGATAGAAAGCCCAGAGATAAACCCATGCACATATGGTCACCTTATCTTTGATAAAGGAGGCAGGAATGTACAGTGGAGAAAGGACAGCCTCTTCAATAAGTGGTGCTGGGAAAACTGGACAGGTACATGTAAAAGTATGAGATTAGAAAACTCCCTAACACCATACACAAAAATAAGCTCAAAATGGATCACAGACCTAAATGTAAGGCCAGAAACTACCAAACTCTTAGAGGGAAACATAGGCAGAACACTCTATGACATAAATCATAGCAAGATCTTTTTTGACCCACATCCTAGAGAAATGGAAATAAAACAAAAATAAACAAATGGGACCTAATGAAACTTCAGAGCTTTTGCACAGCAAAGGAAACCATAAACAAGACCAAAAGACAGCTCTCAGAATGGGAGAAAATATTTGCAAATGAAGCAACTGACAAAGGATTAATCTCCAAAATTTACAAGCAGCTCATGCAGCTCAATAACAAAAAAACAAACAAACCAATCCAAAAATGAGCAAAAGACCTAAATAGACATTTCTCCAAAGAAGATATACAGATTGCCAACAAACACATGAAAGGATGCTAAACATCATTAATCATTAGAGAAATGCAAATCAAAACTACAATGAGATATCATCTCACGCTGGTCAGAATGGCCATTATCAAAAAATCTACAACAATAAATGCTGGAGAGGGTGTGGAGAAAAGGGAACACTCTTGCACTGCTGGTGGGAATGTGAATTGGTACAGCCACTATGGAGAACAGTATGGAGGTTCCTTAAAAAACTGCAAATAGAACTACCATACAACCCAGCAATCCCACTACTGTGCATATACCCTGAGAAAACCATAATTCAAAAAGAGTCATGTACCAAAATGTTCATTGCAGCTCTATTTACAATAGCCAGGACATGGAAACAACCTAAGTGTCCATCATTGGATGAATGGATAAAGAAGATGTGGCACATATATACAATGGAATATTACTCAGCCATAAAAAGAAACAAAATTGAGCTATTTGTAATGAGGTGGATGGACCTAGAGATTGTCATACAGAGTGAAGTAAGTCAGAAAGAGACAGACAAATACCACATGCTAACACATATATATGAAATATAAGGGAAAAAAAAATGTCAGGAAGAACCTAAGGGTAAGACGGGACTAAAGACACAGACCTACTAGAGAATGGACTTGCGGATATGGGGAGGGGGAAAGGTAAGCTGTGACAAAGTGAGAGACTTGCATAGACATACATATACTACCAAACATAAAATAGATAGCTAGTGGGAAACAGCCACATGGCACAGGGAGATAGCTCGGTGCTTTGTGACCACCTAGAGGGGTGGGATAGGCAAGGTGGGAGGGAAGGAGACGCAAGAGGAAAGAGATATGGGAACATATGTATATGTATAACTGATTCACTTTGTTATAAAGGAGAAACTAACACACCATTGTAAAGCAATTATACTCCAATAAAGATGTAAAAACAGGGCTTCCCTGGTGGTGCAGTGTTTGAGAGTCTGCCTGCCGATGCAGGGGACACGGGTTCGTGCCCCGGTTCGGGAAGATCCCACATGCCGCGGAGCGGCTGGGCCCGTGAGCCATGGCCGCTGAGCTGCGCGTCCGGAGCCTGTGCTCCACAACGGGAGAGGCCACAACAGTGAGAGGCCCGCGTACCGCAAAAAAAAAAAAAAAAAAAAAGATGTAAAAACAACAACAACAAAATTTGCCTGTGAAGCCATCTGGTCCTTGGCTTTCGTTTGTTGGAAGATTTTTAATTACAGTCTCATTTTCAGTGCTTTTGATTGGTCTGTTTATATTTTCTATTTCTTCCTGGTTCAGGTTCAGAAGGCTGTGCTTTTCTAAGAATTTGTCCATTTCTTCCAGGTTGTCCACTTTACTGGCACATATTTGCTTGTACTAATCTCTCACGATCCTTTGTATTTCTGCAGTGTCAGTTTTTACTTCTCCTTTTTCATTTCTAACTCTATTGACTTGACTCTTCTCCCTTTTTTTTCTTGATGAGTCTAATGGTTTATCAATTTTGTTTATCTTCTCAAAGAACCAGCTTTTAGTTTTATTGATCTTTGCTATCATTTCCTTCATTTCTTCTTCATTGATTTCTCATCTGATCTTTATGATTTCTTTCCTTCTGCTAACTTCAGGGTATTTTTTGTTCTTCTTTCCCCAATTGCTTTAGGTGTAAGGTTAGGTTGTTTATTTGAGATGTTTCTTGTTTCTTCAGGTAGGATTGTATTGCTATAAACTTCCCTCTTAGAACTGCTTTTGTTGCATCCCATAGGTTTTGGGTCGTTGTGTCTCCATTGCCATTTGTTTCAAGGTATTTTTTGATTTCCTCTTTGATTTCTTCAGTGATCTCTTGGTTATTAAGTAGTGTATAGTTTAGCCTCCTTGTGTTTTTAATTTTTACAGATTTTTCCCTGTAATTGATATCTAGTCTCATAGTGTTGTGCTCAGAAAAGATACTTGATACGATTTCAATTTTCTTAAATTTACCAAGGCTTGCTTTGTGACCCAGATAGGATCTATCCTGGAGAATGTTCCAACAGCAATTGAAAAGAAAGTGTATTCTGTTGTTTTTGGATGGAATGTCCTATAAATATCAATCAAGTCCATCTTGTTTAATGTATCATTTAAAGCTTCTGTTTGCTTATTTATTTTCATTTTGGATAATCTGTCCATTGGTGAAAGTGGGGTGTTATAGTCCCCTACTATGATTGTGTTTTGTTGATTTCCCCTTTTATGGCTGTTTATGTAGTGAGGTGTTCCTATGTTGGGTCCATAAATACTTACAATTGTTATCTCGTCTTCTTGGATTGATCCCTTGATCATTATGTAGTGTCCTTTTTTTCTCTTATAATAGTCTTTATTTTAAAGTCTATTTTGTCTGATATGAAGATTGCTACTCCAGCTTTCTTTTGGTTTCCATTTGCGTGGAATATCTTTTTCCATCCCCTCATTTTCAGTCTGTATGTGTCCCTAGGTCTGAAGTGGGTCTCTTGTAGACAGCACATATACGGGACTTGTTTTTGTATCCATTCAGCCAGTCTATGTCTTTTGGTTGGAGCATTTAATCCATTTACATTTAAGGTAGCTATCTATATGTATTTTCCTATTACCATTTTCTTAAGTGTTTTGTGTTTGTTATTTTAGGTCTTTTCCTTTTCTTGTGTTTCCTGCCTAGAGAAGTTCCTTTAGCATTTGTTGTAAAGCTGGTTTAGCAGTGCTGAATTCTCTTAGCTTTTTCTTCTCTGTAAAGGTTTTAATTTCTCCGTCGAATGTGAATGAGATCCTTGCTGGGTAGAATAATGTTGGTTGTAGGGTTTTCCCTTTCATCACTTTAAATATGTCCTGCTACTCCTTTCTGTCTTGCAGAGTTGCTGCTGAAAGATCATCTCTAACCTTGGGGATTCCCTTGTATGTTATTTGTTGTTTTTCCCTTGCTGCTTTCAATATTTGTTCTTTGTATTTAATTTTTGATAGTTTGATTAATATGTGTCTTGGCATGTTTCTCCTTGGATTTATCCTGTATGGGACTCTCTGTGTATCTTGGAGTTGAATAACTCTTTCCTTTCCCATATTAGGGAAGTTTTCAACTCTAATCTCTTCAAATATTTTCTCAGTCCCTTTCTTTTTGTTTTCTTCTTCTGGGACCCCTAGAATTTGAATGTTGGTGTGTTCAATGTTGTCCTAGTGGTTTCTGAGACTGCCCTTAATTCTTTCCATTCCTTTTTCCTTATTCTGCTCTGCAGTAGTTATTTCCACTATTTTATCTTCCAGGTCACTTATCCTTTATTCTTCCTCAGTTATTCTGCTATTGATTCTTTCTAGAGAATTTTTAATTTCATTTACTGTGTTGTTCATCATTGTTTGTTTGCTTGTTAGTTCTTCTAGGCCCTTGTTAAACGTTTCTAATATTTTCTCCATTGTATTTCCAAGATTTTGGATCATCTTTACTATCATTACTCTGAATTCTTTTTCAGGTAGACTGTGTATTTCCTCTTCATTTGTTTGGTCTGGTGGGTTTTTATCTTGCTCATTCATCTGCTGTGTGTTTCTCTGTCTTCTCATTTTGCTTAACTTACTGTGTCTGTGGTCTTCTTTTTGCAGGTTGCCTGTTCATAGTTCCTGTTGTTTTTGGTGTCTGCCCTCAGTGGCTAAGGTTGGTTTAGTGGGTTTTGTAGGCTTCCTGGTGGAGGGGACTAGTGCCTGTGTTCTGGCAGATTAGGCTGGATCTTGTCTTTCTGGTGGGCAGGTCCACATCCGGTGGTGTGTTTTGGGGTGTCTGTAACCTTATTATTATATTAGACAGCCTCTCTGCTAGTGGGTGGGGTTATGTTCCTGTGTTGCTAATTTTTTGGCATAGGGTGTCCAGCACTATAGCTTGGTGGTCTTTGGGTTTATCGTTGAGATGGAGATTTCTGGGAGAGTTTTTGCTGTTTGATATTACATGGAGCCAGGAGGTCTCCTGTGGACCAATGTCCTGAACTCGGCTTTTCCACCTCAGAGGCACAGTCCTGAAAACTGGCTGGAGCACCAAGACCCTGTCTGCCACACAGCTCAGAAGAAAAGGGAGAAAACATGAAAGAAAGAAGAAAGAAAGAAAGAAAGAAAGAAAGAAAGAAAGAAAGAAAGAAAGAAAGAAAGAGAAAGAAAGAAGAAAGGAAGGAAGGAAGGAAGGAAGGAAGGAAGAAGGAAGAAGGAATAAAATAAAGTTATAAAATAAAAAATAATTATTAAAAATTTAAAAAAATTAAAAGTAATACAAATTTTTTAAAAGAAAGAAAGAACAAAAGAAGAGAGCAACCAAACCAAAAACAAATCGACCAATGATAACAAGCACTAAAAATTATACTAAAAAGAAAAAAATAGAAAAAGGACTGACAGAATCCTAGGAAAAATGGTAAAAGCAAAGCTATACAGACAAAATCACACAAAGAAGCATACACATACACACTCACAAAATGAGAAAAAGGAAAAAAATAGATATATTTTTGCTCCCAAAGTCCACGGCCTCAATTTTGGGATGATTTGTTTTCTATTCAGGTATTCCACAGATGCAGGGTACATCAAGTTGATTGTGGAGATTTCATCTGCTGCTCCTGAGGATGCTATGAGAGATTTCCTTTTCTCTTCTTTGTTTGCACAGCTCCTGAGGTTCACCTTTGATTTGGCCCTGCCTCTGCGTGTAGGTCACCTGAGGGCATCTGTTCTTCTCTCAGACAGGACCTGGTTAAAGTAGCAGCTGATTAGGGGGCTCTGGCTCACTCAGGCTGTGGGTATGGAGGGTTACAGAATGCAGGGTGAGCCTGCAGTGGCAGAGGACAGCGTGAGGTTGCCACAGCCTGAGGCACGCCATGTGTTCTCCCAGGGAAGTTGTCCCTGGATCACAGGACACTGGCAGTGTCAGGCTGCACAGGCTCCCAGGTGGCGAGGTGTGGAGAGTGACCTGTGCTTGCACACAGGCTTCTTTGTGGCTGCAGCAGCAGCCTTAGCGTTTCATGCCCGTCTCTGTTGTCCGCACTGATAGCCACGAATCGCACCCGTCTCTGGAGCTCGTTTAGGTGGTGCTCTGAATCCCCTCTTCTCATGCATCCTGAAACAATGGTCTCTTGCCTCTTAGGCAGATTCAGAGTTTTCCCAGACTCCCTCCTGGCTAGCCTCCTGGCTAACCTCCTGGCTAGCTGTCGTGCACTAGCCCCCTTCAAGCTGTGTTCATGCAGCCAACCCCAGTCCTCTTCTGGGATCTGAACTCCTCCGAAGCCCGAGCCTCAGCTCCCAGCCCCCACCCGCCCCAGCGGGTGAGCAGACAAGCCTCTCAGGCTGTTGAGTGCTGGTCGGCACCGATCCTCTCTGCAGGAATCTCTCTGCTTTGCCCTCTGCACTCCTATTGCTGAGCTCTCCTCTGTGGCTCCAAAGCTTCCCCCATACCCCTGCCCACCCCGCCACGTTTCCTTCAGTGAAGGGTCTTCCTAGTGTGTGGAAACTTTTCCTCCTTCACAGCTCCCTCCCAGAGGTGCAGGTCCTGTCCCTATTCTTTTGTCTCTGTTTTTTGTTTTTTCTTTTGCCCTACGCGGGTATATGGGGAGCTTCTTGGCTTTTGGGAAGTCTGAGGTCTTCTGCCAGTGTTCAGCAGGTGTTCTGTAGGAGTTGTTCCACATGTAGATGTAATTCTGATGTATTTGTGGGGATGAAGGTGATCTCCACATCTTACTCCTCCGCCATCTTGAAGGTCGCTTCCCCTAGATTGTTTATTTGAGATTTTTCTAGTTTCTTGAGGTGATATTGAATTGCTATAAACTTCCCTCTTAGAAGTGCTTTTGCTTTGTCCCATAGGTTTTGGGTCATCATGTTTCGGTTTCATTTGTTTCTATGTATTTTTTAATTTCTTCTTTGATTTCTTCAGTGAAATCTTGGTTACTTAGTAGTGCACTGTTTAGCCTCCATGCATTTGTGTTTTTTACAGTTTTTTTCCTGTACTTGATTTCTAGTCTCATAGTGTTGTGGCCAGAAAAGATGCTTGATACGATTTCAATTTTCTTAAATTCTCTGAGGCTTGATTTGTGACCCAAGATGTGATCTATCCTGGAGAATGTTCTGTGTGCACTTGAAAAGAAATTGCATTCTGCCACTTTTGGGTGGAATGTTCTATAAATATCAATTAGATATATCTGGTCTATTGTGTCATTTACAGCTTGTGTTTCCTTATTTATTTTCTGTTTGGATGATCTGTCCATTGGTGAAAGTGGGCTGTTAAAGTCCCCTACTATTATTGTGTTACTGTCAATTTCTCCCTTCACGGTTGTTAGCATTTGCTTTATGTTTTGAGGTGTTCCTATGTTGGGTGCACAAACATTTATAATTGTTATATCTTCTTCTTGGATTGATCCTTTGATCATTATGTAGTGTCCTCCTTATCTCTTGTAACAGTCTTTTTTTAAAGACTGATAGGAGTATTGCTACTCCAGCTTTCTTTTGATTTCCATTTGCATGGAATATTTTCTTCTATCCCTTCACTTTCAGTCTGTATGTATCCCTAGGTCTGAAATGGGTCTCTTGTAGTCAGCATATATATGGGTCTTGTTTTTTGTTTTTGTTTTTGTTTTTGCGGTACGTGGGTCTCTCACTGTTGTGGCCTCTCCCGTTGCGGAGCACAGGCTCCAGACGCGCAGGCTCAGCAGCCATGGCTCATGGGCCCAGTCGCTCTGGGGCATGTGGGATCCTCCTGGACCGGGTCACGAACCTGTGTCCCCTGCATCAGCAGGCGGACTCTCAACCACTGCGCCACCAGGGAAGCCCTATGGGTCTTGTTTTTGTATCCATTCAGCCAGTCTATGTCTTTTGGTTGGGGCATTTAATCCATTTACATTCAAGGTTATTATCGATATGTATGTTTCCATTACCGTTTTCTTAATTGTTTTGTGTTTGTTTTTGTGGGTCTTTTTCTTCTCTTCTGTTTCCAGCCTAGAGAAGTTTCTTTAGCATTTGTTGTAAAGCTGGTTTGATGGTGCTAAATTCTCTTAGCTTTTGCTTGTCTGAAAAGCTTTTGACTTCTCCATTGAATCTGAATGAGATCCTTGCTGGGTAGAGTAATCTTGATTGTAGGTTTTTCTCTTTCATCACTTTAAGTATATCCTGCCACTCCCTTCTGGCCTATAGAGTTTCCACTGAAAAATCAGCTGATAACCTTATGGAGATTCCTTTGTATGTTATTTTGTTTTTCCCTTGCTGCTTTTAATATTTTTTCTTTAAATTTAATTTTTGTTAGTTTTATTAATATGTGTCTTGGTGTGTTTTTCCTAGGTTTTATCCTGTATGGGACTCTCTGTACTTCCTGGACTTGGGTGACTATTTCCTTTCCCATATTATGGAAGTTTTCAACTATAATCTTTTCAAATATTTTCTCAGACCCTTTTTTTTTTTTCAGTACACAGGCTTCTCACTGTTGTGGTCTCTCCCATTGCAGAGCACAGGCTCAGCGGCCATGGCTCATGGGCTCAGCCGTTCCGCGGTATGTGGGATCTTCCCAGACCGGGGCATGAACCCGTGTCCCCTGCATCATCAGGCAGACTCTCAACCACTGTGCCACCAGGGAAGCCCTCTCAGACCCTTTCATTTTCTCTTCTTTTTCTGGGAACCCTATAATTCAAATGTTGGTGTGCTTAGTATTGTCGCTGAGGTCACTGAGATTGTCTTCAATTCTCTTCATTCTTTTTTCTTTATTCTGCTGTGTGGCAGTTATTTCCACCATTTTGTCTTCCAGCTCATTTATTCGTTTTACTGCCTCAGTTATTCTGATTCCTTCTAGTGTATTTTTCACTTCAGTTATTTGTTGTTCATCTCTGTGTTTTTTGTTCTTTAGTTCTTCTAGATATTTGTTAAACGTTTCTTGTATTTTCTCAATCCGTGCCTCTATTCTATTTCTGAGATTGTGATAATCTTTACTATCATTACTCTGAACTCTTTTTCAGGTAGATTGCCTATTTCCCCTTCGTTTATTTGGTCTTGTAGGTTTTTACCTTGCTCCTTCATCTGTGACATATTTTTTGCCATCTCATCTTTTTTTTTTTTTTTAATAAGTGGGACTGTGCTCCTGTCTTACTGGTTGTTTGGCCTGAGGCTTCCCACACTGGAGGTTGTAGGCTATTGGGTAGAACTGGGTCTTGGTGCTGAGATGAGGAACTCTGTGAGACCTCACTCCGATGAATATTCCCTGGGGTCTGAGGTTCTCTGTTAGTCCAGTAGTTTGGACTCAGAGCTTCCACCGCAGGAGCTTTGGCCTGACTCCAGGCTCATGAACCAAGATCCCACAAGCCGCATGGAGTGGCCAAAAAAAAAAAAGAGAGAACAATAACAAAGTAAAAAATAAAATTAGACTAGGAAACTAATAAATATGTTAGAAAGAATATAAAAATAAAAATATAGATTAATCAACAACTGAAAGGTACATCAGTACCACAATATTAAAAAAGAGGAGGGGAAAAAAAAGGTGGGGAAAGGCCTTGGCTGTGGAGGGCGGGACCTAAGCAAGGGCGAGGTTTGGGCAGTGGGGGGGCCTAAGCAAGGGTGAGGTTTGGGTGGTGAGTAGGGACCTATGCTCAGGACCCACAGGGCTGGAAAAGGCCCTGGGGGCTCTGGGGGGTGGGGTTTAGACTCAAGGAACAGAAGGGGCCCAGGTGTGCCCCCCACTCCTGGTCTCAGAGTGCAGGGGACCTCACCTGGGGGCCCAACAGGCTTCCTGGGCTTGAGTGGATGGGGCAAATGTCCTACTCTCCTCTCCTGATCCTCCAGTCTGGGAGGGCCCCTCCCACCTGCCTCTGCTGATCTCCCCAGCCTCAGGGGCACCGATCCTGTCTGGCCTCCACTTATCCACTTCCCTCAGTCCCCCTACATCATACCAGTTCACTTTGGGGTTCCTCCCCTCTCCTTGGGCATCAGAGTCCTCCACCAGCGGCTGGCAGTCATCCTAGCTGTGGGGAGACATTAACTCTGTGTCTTCGCACACAGCCATCTTCAAGATTTTGCTTAGCCATGTTCTTTCAGCTATCATCAGGATTAGTAACTCCTGCCTTACTCATTTCTGAAGGTCATTGTGAAACCTCATAAAATAATAAAATTAAAGCATTTTGTACACTGTAATGTGACAAACACATTACAGGTTTTGTCTTTTTCACCTTCTTATTGTTTTAGGTAGTGCTTTTAGAAATCTGTCTTAGCTTGGTCTTCTACTTAAAAATTCTTAAAAACAGTATCCAATGAGTCATATGTATTGAAATTTGGTATTAGAAATATTTAAACACATTTGATTTCGTCTCTCTTTGTCCCTGTGTGCTATGTCATTTGTATGTTCCAGATCAGAGTTGGCCAAAAGAGGAACTCGTACATGATTTGGAAGTCAAGCCAATATTCCCTTGAAGTCGTTGCAGTCAGACCAACATGATAAGGACAAATGAAGAGGTACCAGGTAAATCCAAACTTGTACATGTTCTCTGACGCTCCACATCCAGCTAGGGCCTTACTACAGGCTCCACTGGCTCCACTGACCAATAGCAATGTCAGCCCCAACACTAGAAACTTGGCTATAGATCCACAAAGGGTAACTTCACCTCCACAGAAGTGAAAGCATCTTCCAAGACAGCAATTTCCACAGACTCCTTAAAGTCCCCCTTGTGCTGTCCACATTGGCTCTGACCTGTCCACTTGCCACGGTGTATCAGGCAAATTGGTTTGTGACTCTTACTTAAACTCTTTTCATACCTCTACTTCCTCATCTCCTCCTCCATTTGTGTAAGTTCTAATTTTTATAATAAATCTCCAATTTCCATAAAACTTATAATGGCTCTCTTTGCTGACTGGTACAAAGATGCTGTAATTCCCATTCCTGCTGCAAACCTCTGACAGATTTGATAACTAGCCAAAGCTAAATATGTCAAAAAGTATAAAAAATATAGTATCATTAGCTTAAAACCGATAGGAACTTAGTTATTTTTTTCTTTTGCTATATGGGTTTTATTATTGATAACACTTAGTAGCCAAAGTAAGATTGAATGCCCTTGAGTGCTCTGAAAAGACTTAAGAGATTCTTGGGTACAAAGGACCTTAGAAGCTACTTCATCCATGTCCTTACAAGGTAGATGAGGAAACTAATTTCCAGAGATGTCAACTTATTTGCCTAACATCCCTTAGCGTCAATGACTTGCCATTCTGTTAAATGCAGATTTCTTAAGCTGTTCCCTTAACTGATCATAAGGAATGCGAACCATCTTACTCAGTGAATCCATGTCATGCAGAATGTCTGTGTCTATGTTTTAAACAGCTTCCTCTTCTTATCCATGATCCTATTCCTTAATCTTTGCTCCACCTTCCTTTTGTCTCCACAGCTACCAGCTTCCGTTCCATGCCATGTGAATTGCATTGCTCTTGCCTTACCCAAATATATACTAAGATTTCTTCTCCGCACCTCATTTTGGCCTTAACTAATAAAATAAACAATCTCCCATTTTGGCCTTAACTAATAAAATAAACAATCTCCTAGCCATATCAGACATTTGGTACACCTCTTATAAAATGTGCTTTTAGTAATATCCATTCTGTGTTATCTTTGCTCACAGGTTGTATTTCAAAGATAATGCAACAGGAGAGAGTTGGCACAGATTGGGTTTTTAGTGAACCAGACTATCAAATGAATGGAGCACTGAAAACTATTCAAGCCGTGGAAATACATTTCATTATAGCGCAATGCCACTGCATGTCGATGAGCACACACCTGAATACAATCATTAGAAATGAAAGTTTCAGAGGCCTGAAATACCTGCAGAGGCCTGAAATACCTGCAGGCAGCCTTTTCTTAGGTCAGCACTGGAAAGTTTTAGAAATGATGCACTGCTCCTTCAAAATCATTGGTAATACAGTGGCCTTCTCCAAAATTAAATCTTGTCTGGCCTGAGAAAGAAGATATGTTTCTCAAAACGCCACCTGTCTTCTACTTTTTCCTTTGCCCAGAATATTCTCAGGAGAGTTTCTATTTATTATAACTAGATGTTGGTAAATTCAGTCATGTATCTTAACAGTTTTGTAAACTACAAATTTAGTTTTACATTATTTATTCTGACAACTCTTCCTGACTACCTCCTGTATGCCGACTTGGTGGAAAATGTTGGGGGTATAGTATGAAAGTTCATTCAACTCTAAATTTGTGAGAGCGAGAACCTTGTACTTATTCATTGATAATATACTCTACAGTTCATGCCCTGCTGAAGATAATTACACTATTTGTACTAAGTGAGATAACAGTGATATAAATGCAGAACTGGGGAAGCTGATAGGAGAAAAAGTCAAACTGATATTCTGATTCAGGAGTCCCACTATAGAAAGTGAGTCAGGTGCCTTTTTGGACAACTGAAGAAATAAACTCATCTACAGTGAAACAGTGATGAAGAAGGCCATGGCTGATCTCAATCTAGAAGGGCAAGAAAGGGGGAAGAATGTTCAAATGTAAAAAGACCCAGATATGTTGTACAAAATGCTACTTTCAGCATCTGCCATTACTCATGGATATTCCAAAACGTCAGAAAGAGGAGCTGAGATTCCTGAGAAGTGAGTGCTTTGCTAAAAACTTAGGGGGGCTTTCACAGAATGACTAGAAGGCTTTGTAGTCTTCTTTGGATATATTTATGCTTCTTTCAAACAGATAGAATAAGAACAAAAACTGGCAAAAAGCCAACTAAATAAGCCAACAAAATAAACAGCACTTCATTACCTAAATCCCTATTGGCTTTGTCAATGAACAAGGGGTTAAATATAAAAGGAACTGGTAAAGCAGCTACAGATTTGTGTCCTGGCAAAAGAGACAGATAGCAAATAAGCAAGTTTATACTAATGGGCTGCTGTAGCATTTTGTATATTTATAATAAGGTCTAAAACTACGGAATCTGCTGGTAAATGATAAACATCTTAAATTCAGTTAGAAAATCAAGAATATCTAGAGTAGTAGGAAAAATATGAAGCTTAAATCTAAAATTAAACTCACGAGTATAAACAATTCAAGCAAGAGCCAGGTGTTGGATGCAAAGTCAACTAAAATTTTAGCGACTTCAGTGTTATTTTAGCTAGCAGGAATCATTTCAGGAGGCTGGAAGGCACAGATTGCCATACCCAAGAGATTGAGCTTACATCCCAAGCTTAGAATAGAACCTTTCCTGGTTATGCTGTTGGTATTTTAAGAAACATGACAGCCCCATCTGCCATCCATATGAGAAGTCACTCTTTCTAAGATGTCATGAATTTATGCCTGTAACCCCAAACTAACAGGAAAAGGAAATATCATTCTCCCCCATCTCCTTCCAAGCAAGGTTTAATGTGCAATAGTCTAGCACTCTTTCCAAGAAGATAACCAAAGATTTTCTTCTACAAATATATATCAAAGTATGTCAATATCCAAAGAGTACAAGAGGTAAAAAAAAAAAAAGTAGCAATACTCACAATGACTATTTTTACCTTAAAATTTCCTTGCCAAATCTTCACTAATCACTTGACATGCATTATCTCTTTTAAATCTAATCCTTACAATGACTCTCAGAGTTTAGTTACAGCTATAATCATTCAGTAGATGAAAAAAATCCTTAGAGAAATTAAGATACAGGTTCAATCAATCCACAATGATAGCAAAGTTAACAGGACTAGGATTCAAGTCCACATTTTTCTGATGCCAAATGTCATGATCTTAACTATTCTGACATAGTGTTTCTATAAACACGTTACTCCCTTGATTACAATCTTTTGACAGCCCCTCATCACCTGTAGCAAGTCTCCTCATTCTGCCATAAATTGGCTCTAGACAGAATTCCGGGTGTCTATAAACATGGATGAGAAAAAAATAACATTTTCATTTTTACCAACCCCTTCACTTTGGCATATCCTTCATTTACGAATGTAGGCAAAACATATAGCAGCATTAGTAGTACCTCCAACTTTGTCACTAATAGAAAGCACAGATATTTTCATACCACTTAACAGTTGCAAAATATCTCAAAATATTATTTATTGCCATCACCATTTCTGTAATTACGTTAGTTGTTAGGCCTGCCACTGCACCTTGCCATTTACTGCACTCATAAAGAAACAATATATATATTATTATATCACAATTTAAAAACTATTTTGGTTCAAGTTAAATGCCTTCCTTTGAAATCCTAATAGTCTTATTTTATATCACTTAAAAATATCATTCTGAGGAGTCTGTAGGCTTCACTAGACTACCAAAGAGTTGCGTGGCACACAAAATTTAATTTAAGAAACACTGCTCCATAGGATATGATTCAAACACTCCTATATGGCCTCCAAAACTTTTCATGGAGTCTTTCGGACAAAGAGCATTTCCTGGCCCAAGCTGAGCCCATAAGAATCTCTTGTAATGGTTTCTGAGCTGGAATTGAGGATTGAATCAGCTTCTCTCTGGGAACATAGTTTTGAAGTTGTTAAGCTGTGAAGTCTTTGGTGGCTGTGTTTCTCCCATTGAAGCCAAAGAAGTCTCTATGTGTTAGGGGAGAATAAAGCTAAATAAATACATCCATAAGTAAAGTTAACTCAGTAGGTCTTAGTCACCTCTATTGTCTTACTGTCTGCCCCCAGGCTCAATTTAAAATTCTTCTCAATTGATTAACTTCATGCTTTCTATCTCCTTCCAAGATGACGCTGTTTATCATTAAGATGCACACCTAGGTTAATCTTTACCAATGACTGTGTTCACATCACATCACTCCTCAAAAAACTTCCATGACTGTCCATTGTGGACAAATCAAAGTTCAGACTCCTTCAGTGGATGTACATTCAAGAATTTCCATGTAACAGACCCACCTTGCCTTTCCAACTTAGTCTCAACTTCTTCCTCTCCTTCCTTTTATTATAGACAAACTGGATCAATCACTATTTCTTGTTTGTGGCTCTTTACCTTCCTCCCTCTGTGCTTTTAATTAAACTCTTCCCTGTGCCTGGGATGCCTCTTTAATCTTCACATGTCTAAATCATACTTACTCGTCAAGGTCTGGCACAAATGTAACCATCCTCACCCCATCCTAATATCTGATTCTTCCCAGTAGAAATAACATTTATTTTCTGAACTTTATTTATAATCCACCTATCCCATCCACTGGCCATTTACCCTATTCTATCTAATTATATAATTATTTCATATATAAATTTTCTCCCATAATAGCAATAGTAGTAAGAACAATTGAGCATTTAGCCTATGCCAAGGAATGCTACCAAGGAAGTTGGATAAACACTTTAATTGAATTGTCTTATTTAACTCTCACAACAACCCTGTGAGTTAAAAACTATTATTGTACCATTTTACAGATGAAGAAACTGAGGTAATAACAATTAGAACATCTTACAAAAGGGTGGAAATACTAGCTCTCAAAACTAGGCAGCCTGAATGTAGAACTCACTGTCAGCCATGCTCACTACTCTGCCTTCTCTCTTAGACTGGAAACAAACCAAAGACAGTTCTGAGTTTGGTACAGCTTAATAGCCTACACAGTGCCCAACATCGTGCTCTGGGTATAGACTGTCCTCAATAAAGATGTGGGTGAATCATTTTTAGATATTTACCTAAGGATCACAGTATTTGAGACAAAAAGAAACTTAGAAAAAAAGTTTAGTTTCTCTTTCTAAAAAACATTTTACTTCTTTTTAGAGTGGCATCATCAGCTGTGAACTTAACTTCTTCATATTTACTAAGCTAAATAAAGTATGGAACATGATGGCTACACTTAATAGTTGTTCAGTAAACGTTAGTGGTAATTATTGAGGGTTTCTCCCGCTGTTATTATTGCTTCCATTGCCACAATGAGTTAGGAAGGAAGGGTTAGGCACTGTACATCAGAGGATACTGTCTTTAGCAGGCTGAACAATATGGTGAAGATTATGGTCTAGTTGGTTTCAAAGCCAGAACTGAAACCAGTGGCTTTTCATTTTTAGCCTGGGGCTTAAACCAGCAGAGCTCACATCTCTCACCTAATCTCAAGAATCACATCGGCTTCTTTAACAAAGACTAGAAATGAAATCCATTCATTACTGGCCTGTGACATATTTAGTAGCATTCAGAAACTCAATTTCTATGATAATCTTTATTCATTTATTTAAAACAGAAGTTGTAATGGAAAAAAAATTGAAGCGATTTATGTACTTAAGTAGTACCAGAAAATGCAAGATGTTATGCAACTTCAATTTTTTAAATAGCATTTTCTTCCACCTCAGAATCACAAGCTTAGGAAAAATAACCAAACTTTGTTTTGAAGTCCCCGGCGTTTGTCATTTCACGGCAAATTTTAAAATGCTTAAAGATAACATCTTTGATTCATTCTGGCTGGGAAGATGAAGCCCATCTAATAACAAATGCTAGTGTTCCAACTTCAAAAGATATATACTGCTAAGTCATTCGCTATCATTTATCGTCTGAGTAATAAAAAAAAAATGTTGCACAGACTATATGGACAGAAGAGGAAAACTTAAACAGCTCTATGCAACACACATGCCTTTCTCTAGAGACAACTCCAATTATCTTAACTGTAATAAGAAGTTAATTGTTAGTAGCCTTCCCTCTGCCAGCTTTCTTCAAGTTCAGTCCCCAAACAAGCAGATTGCCTTCAAAGTAAATAGAGATTCATTACAGGAATGGGGGAATGTGAGTGCTCAAGCTGGAAGCAATGACCCAAGGGCTTCATATTCTATTCAATCTCTGACTTTCCTTGTGACTCTAAACAGATGACAAATTACCCCTAACTTGAATTCAACAACTGTCTACTCTCTCCACCTCGGCCCCATTGCCCTCCCCTCACCTTCCCTAATACGATGCTCTTGCACTGTACCCTACCTCTATTAATAACACCATGATCTATCCAGCCACTGTGTCCCTTCATGGTCCCTACAAAGATTTCTATTCAACTGGGCTGGCCTCTCGTCTAATACCTGCCCAGATGCTAAGGAATTTGGTCCTTTTCATGCTATTTTTTTCTACTACTTCCCCTCCAGAGGTGGCGAGTTCAGCTTACCACTTTCATGTTTTGTTAAAAGCAAAAATAACAATCCCAATCACTGTGCCATGCAAACTGGAGGAGATCTATTCCTTTAGGGAACTTGTTGCAACAGGAATATCACATTCATCAGCAACAATATGGCCTCAGCTTGTGAAGGGCTTGGCAAACTGTCAGACCTCAACTCGCATACCCTCTTTCGCTAAGCCTTTATTTTAGACCAGCATCTTTCCAGTCTCTCAAGCAGAGCTGAGAAAGGGAACTCAGAACTGGAGTTCTGACAGCAGCATGTCATAGAGTTTTATCGTTCATGTCAAAAACAACTGCTGCCACTTTTATTATCTGGGTCAGTTTTATAGTTTCCCAAGTACTAGAAGAACACTGGTTAAAATGGCTCCTGGCTACTTTTGGCTGTTCTCTTCGACCTCCCATACGAGTACTCTTCTAATAGAAGGAGAGACAGAGAGAGAGAGACAGAAAAAGAGAGAATGTGAGGTAAGCCTAGTTTTTGACTAGACTTCAGGTAGCAAAGAAATTCTAGAATGACTGCAGATGACGCCATATCAACTGGAAAAAAGCCTTTTAGACTAAGACAGTGTTCTCCAAAGGGAAGGCAAAATCGTCCATTAAGGAATGGAAGAAATATTGGAACTTCTTTTCCTATTTTTTAAAATCTCAGTGTTTCAAAATTTTATCTTACATACATGTTTTTATATGTACATAGAATATTAATAAGGTGGTAAATTTACATAATTTGTTTTTAAAAATTTATGTACAAATATTGGTGGAAGTCCAAATATGTCTTAGCTGTATTGGTGTGCTATCAAGAATATTTGGAAACCACTAGATTATTACATTACCCAAATAACAGAAACACATTTAGAGGTACAATAACATCCCAGCTATTCACTTGTGTTGAGTCATTTGCCTGTATCTCATGGACTCAGGGTCAAAGCCATGTTTTTGCTTCTACATATAGTCTAGTTTACAAGAGTAGAGGGCAGAGTTGTTGGCATTTCCATCCATAAGAATACTCTTGAAATGTAATCTTTAGATTTTTACATTCCTCTAAACCAGACACCTCACAGTCTCCCTAAAACTCTCCCTCCTCACAAAAATACTAACTGCTCACCAAGGACTGCTGACTTTTATCCCTAGATACCGCCTCAATCTTTCCCTCCACTCCATTTGCCCTGCAGCTGTGCCACCATCCACATTGTGAACAGTGGGTCTTCTGGGATTGATTACACAGCACACGGCCTTGACTTGTATTTAGTGATTGTGTCTATGTTTACTTCCCTAACTTGGGTACTTATCACTTCTCTTCTCACTGACTGTCATTGCCCTTGCCTTTTATTGTCTCCCTTCAAACAATCTTTCTCAGGGCATATTTGATCAGGACCCACACACGTATTTCTAAAAGTCATCTGTGGTTTACCATTGCCTTCAAAATGAAGTTTGAGCTCCTTTGCATGAGATAGTACATGTATTCTATCATCTCAAACCAGGTTCATCTCCCAGCATTCCCCTTACACTTACACTCCTGAAATCCTGAATTTGCTGTAGTGTCCCACACATATCTCATGTTTCTTTGGATCTCCATGTTTTTGTGAACTAACTTCCAACTGCCTAGGATGCCCTTCGTTCCCTACTCTCAACCTCCATTTGCCTAGGTAACTCTGTTCTTTCTTCAAGCTCTGTTCTGTTCTCAAAGAAGAAAACTTACTTTAACTTTCACACTTGGCTTGTACTTTATACTATTAGACCTCTATCACTTCATTTAATTTATTAAATTTATTCTCACCATGTTATATTCATATGATCTATGTGTCAGCCTCTTCCCTAGACTGGGAGTTCTTTGAAGTCAAGGACCTTCTCTTATATTTTTGCATTCCCAGTGCCTAACACATCCCTTGGTACTGAGCTAGTTTACAGCTTATACAAGTGGGTAAGCCTACAAGTAAAATAGAAAAAAAAAAAAAAGCCCTTTTATCACTTAAAGTATTCCGTAAAGAACATGGATTCTAGTAATTCAACATATCCTTGTTCTGCTGCACTTTTATGGGTTTGGGTTTGCAAGTTTTACTCAGAAGCTGAGAATAACTGTATTTCTATGCACAAGGGAGGGGAAAAGTTAGATTATCCCAGAGAGGATAATCTGGGAAGGATGAGGAGAGGAGAAGACACAGTGAGAGATGTAAGCAAGCTGGCAACATGGTAGATAACTGAGTGTTGCATGAGGAGGTGCCTCCCATTCTTCACCCCACCCCTGCATCTTCAGTTCATATTACTAATTCACAAAATCTGTGGCATGAATATACATCTTGTGGAAACTGGAGAAAAGGATAAGGGATAAGCATATGCGTATGGAAGAATGAGGAACAGAGAAGAGCCTGAGAGCAAATGTCCACAGAAATGAGTAGCAATCCTGAGAAATTCAGATTCCACAGGCATGGGATTAGCCAGGATTGAAACTGATTAAGTTTAGATCTTTGAGAAGCAAAGGAGCCCTGGCTAACATCTGGACACACACACACACACACACACACACACACACACACACAGAAGATGTAATGCACAGTCACAGAACTCTATGCATTTGAAAAGACTTGCCAGGAATCCATTGCAAGGGTCTCTAAGCAAACAATGCAATACATGTGAAAAGTACAACAAATAGAGCATCATTAAATTCTAGAGAGGACAGAGATAATGCTGGGCCAGGTTAATCAGGAAAAGCCTTTTTGGAAAAAGCAAGAATGAAACTGGGATCTGTATGATCTGGAGAAATGAGTTTAACTGGACATAATTTAGGAAGGGAATAACCACAAGTGCAGAAGCAGTAATTGAAAAAAAAAAAAGAATCAATCAATCTGACTAGGACCGAGGGTATACTTGAGACAAATAATATATTTTCATCCAGAAATGTAGCATCTCACCTCTTTGAACTGGTATCAAATAGCTTAACATTCTGACCAAATGCTTTCATTCTGCTATCAATCATCTCATTACCAATTTTTATGCTCTAAAAAGCAAGCCATTCTATTAAGAATTTTCAGGAATAAGAGTACTCTGAGCATCTCTGACTAATAATTTCATATTCCTCTATGGCCCTTTACTAACCACAGCATTTGAATTATTTTGACAAAAACAATTGTTTCTCTTATTATTTATATTGTCAAGACCAGCCCTAGCACTTTGCACAGCATTAAATTCTTTCCAAATCCTCGGCATCACTGAGGCTGTTTCTCACCCTGGCATCTAGAAGATGAGGTAACTAGATGGTGTTTTGTAAAGTTCCATTAAAATTATGAGGAATTGTACCTGACACTTTATATTCATTTATACCATGGATACTTACTGTTTTTATCAGATAGACTAAGCTGAATTTTCTTGTTTTCATAGAGGGCAGCAGTTAAGAGTCTCTAGAAAAGGACTGCCTGGGCTCAAATCCTGGTTCAACTCTGTACTGAGATATCTGACCTTAGGCAAGTTACTTCATGTGTCTCTGCAACTCTGCGTTTGTAAAATGTTGACGCTAATAATAGGACCTCCTAGTCTGTATGGATTAAATGAGCTAATGTAAATGCATGTGTATTAATTACAATTATGTTCAGCTCTGAGAAACAGAGACCCAGAGAAAGAAGTTCACAGGTGGTACGGTGGCTCCACTGTATCAGGGAGCTCTCACTCTCTCCTTACTCTACAGTGTTTAGCTTCTATTCCTGTGATCATTTCATTTCCCTAAAAGCTGTGAAGCCTGGAGATTTCACATATCAGGAAGCAGGAGGAAGAGGCAGAGGACAGAGTATCACCTGTAAGGACACTTCTTGGACACCTCACACAACAGCCTCACTATCTTCTCATCAAGCAACACTTATCACATGATCTACACGTGAAGGACATTAAGGAAGGGGTAGAAGGCAGTTATCGTAATCTTTTCAGATTTTTCATTAGTTTCTTTAAAAAAAAAAACGTACAATCAACAGATTTTCTTATCTACACCCTCATTGTCATAAAACTAGAGTTATACACAAACTTCACTCAGAGTCCCGATTAGTCACATGATAAAGTCAAAGATTTCATACGTCATTGAAATCATATATCCATTTTCTGGGTCCAGTTAACGCCTGTCTCATTTTCATTATGTCAGTACTATATAGCATTAATATGAGCCTAAAAATATATATGTGCTTCAGAATGACCCTCTGCAAATATCACTTTGGAAAAATATGAAGACTAATTACTTGGGAAAAACAGATGTATTTGTCGTCCTAAGCTAAGAACTTTCAAGTTTATCCAATTTTCATATATGGTGTTTATTCAGGGGTTTAAACTAGAATATCGTAAGTTCTCAGTGTGGTAAATAGCCAAAAGAAAATAGGCGTGCTTCTAAATGATTAGCCTGTTAACACTCTTTCTGAACAAACACAAAAATCTATGCTTCCAATTTGTTTTTCTGCCCAATAAACTCAATTACTTGGGATGTGATTAAGGTACCATTACTTCAATAACACTGATGCATATACTTAGTCACATGGATCACATACTTAGAATAAAAACTTGCCAGAAGTGAATTGTTGGAAGAGTTGAGGGCTCAAAACAGCAAAATCACTCGTAATTCAGTCAATAATACCTTCAGGAATGAAGGCACCTATTCCAGTAGAGAACAGAGCTATTCTGAATATTACATGGTTAACTCTGCTATTCCTTTTCCTAGGAATAAAATGATTTTGCAGCACTGTATTGGACAAGAATTTGGGTTCATGTTCAAAATGGCTGGAAATATCCAAAAATAGACTTTTACAACCATATGCTCCAAAAAATAGTTATCTCATCAGAAAACTAACTACGGTGAGGGTTGCTGAAGTTTCAAGGGCTTACCATAGATCTGTTAGTGTCTGATAGAAATAAGTTTTGAAAATTGGGGGTAGGGTACTAAGAACTATAAATAGAACTAAAATGGGTGATAACTATGGATATTTTTGCAAGGCAGCTTTAGGAAAGCCAAAGGAAGGCAAAGTAAACTGTATTCAAGCCAGGACTTGCAATCCTGAGTTGGTTTCTGAGAAAAAAATGATATGCATGTAAAAGGGCAGTAAAGAGGATTGAAAAAACCAACCTTTATTGATATTTTCTGTTGTGTTCTTATGTACTCTGTCATGAAATACCTAATCCTGTAAATTGTTAAAAGATTTTGAAAAACATACTTTACTGCACATGGTTATTTCTCCCTAGCTATTTTGGCTGAAAAGATGGGGAAAAAAATAATTGCCTAATTTTTGTCCATTTAAAGAAAACAATCTAAAAGCATAGCAGGACCTAGGAGACAGGGGTCAATTGATTTCTTTACAGAAGAATATAAATAATGGCACATAGGGTCAAATTTTTCTTCTAATGTGTACAGGTTCTGTGTTTAAGATACCTATCAAAACACAGTGCGTGGGAAGGATGAATTTTCTTGCCTGTGGTTATATCTAGTGGCGAACTGGAGCTGCTAGAATTGATCAGCAAGAGCCAAGAGTTAAATGTTCAGGAATTTTGTCAACTAGTTTTGAAACACAGCTACCACTAAAAAATTGTTATAAAACCTCACAATTGAAAAATTATAATAAAAACAAAGGTCATAAACACTCAAAACTCATCATTTCCTAATTATTTTTGCTATACTTTACTGTTAATTATGCTTTTGAGGTTATTTACATCTATTTTATCTGTATGATGGAAATACTATATAATAGTAGATTCTGTGCATCTCTTCCAAATGCCACGTTCAGTAACATTACAATGGTAGCTTGAAATTGGCTATTCTGGGAGTATTTACACCACAGAAACCATCAAATGCTATGAATTAAAGGTTGATTTATTGTTTTGTTGATTGTCTAGACTCAAAATGATGGAAAATATTAATAATAAAGATTAAATTTAAAGTGGATCATGTATCTAGCTGTTATATTATGAATTTCCACCCAAAACAAGGAAATTTTCTTCTGGTATTCAAAAACTATTATTCGAAACAGCAAAGAAATCGCTTGCATGATTGAAGAATGAATAAAGTTGCAACCAACATTTTCATTGTTTCACTTTCATCTTACTCATTAAAGTAAATGAAAATATCAATCAATATTCATGTTGGGTCTACACTCATTTATCAGTCACAAGTGACACCTTTATCAAATCTGATAGTAATCAAGCATTGATTTGTAGCCTGATTCTGTCAGATTATTGTTGAATTGCAACCATAGGTAGGCTGCAGATAGAAGAATTTAACAAAACTAGCGAAATCATTTAGAATCAATTGATTATATGGAATTTACAATACAGAATATTGTTAATTTCACTATTATTTGTAAGTTTTGTGCTTGCAGCCTTAATATCATTAAAGTTTGTTATAAGCTTAAGTACACATATATAAGCATGCTTTTTAATCAGAGAACCTGTTGTTAAACATCTGCAGTACACCACTGTTAATATCTAGGTTATATAGCATTCCTCTAGAAGTATGCCACCTCAATAACGGTGTGGCTTTGTGCTCTAAGAATTTAAGCAATCCATTCTTGAATCTATTATATGTTAACTTGCATTTCTTTTTGCCCTAAGTGTTAGCAATTATTATGGTGTAAATTATTACTTTTCTTGGGTTGGTTGAACACTTCAGGTACAGTATTTAAGAATTTGATGAATTTATATTCATCCTACTCATATTTTGCCCATTTGAGTCCATCTATCTCAATCACATCTCCTCTCAGCTTCCATTATTTCAAAATGGAGATCCTTCACCTAGCTGATCGGGCCTCTCTGCCTTTGCTTGTTCCTGTTATTTAGAAATCTCTTATAAATCAAAGACCATGATATGCATCATTTACTTGATGAAAGTGTTTTCCCAGATTATCCACTAAAACTTTCAAAACTCAGAATCTAGAAAGCCCAGAAAAATTTATGCCAACATCAGAAGCATCAATAACAGGGGGTGAGTTCCACTCTCAATCCTGTGCCAGAGACTACAAATGGCAGATGAACAAAAGAATCAAGATCAAAACAGAAATGAGACCACACTGGGAATGGAAAAAGAAAATAATAAGAGTACTGGATTATGGTCAAGAAAGCATCCCTGTGCCTGCAGACTAGCAGTAATAGTTTTCCAAATTGAGGTGATCTATAAGTAACTGGCTGTAAGCAGAGGATTCTTTTATTTTTAAAATATTAGTAACACCTACAACATACCATACACTGCACTAGGTACTAGGGGTATACAGTCAGCAGGACACGCTTAGCACCTGTCTTCAGGGAGCCTACACTCCCTGATTTGGGAGGGATAACTTTGTCATTTGGCTTCTCAGGGAATCACATTTGTTCTCTATTTCCATTGCAGTATTTGTCCTTTCCCTGGCCTTCAGAGCTGTACCATCCAAGACCATTCTGAGAAATATCTTGATTTCAAACATTTATACAAATTTATATTACTATATCCCACCAAATTAGTGTTATACTCATTCACTCCCTAGTTTTTCTTCCTTCACCTCTTCATTAGAATAGTCTGCAGGGCTTTACCTAATTCACCTCTTTCACCTTACTCTCTGACCACATATTTTGTTATTTTCCCACTCTTTCATGCCACTCCAGCCACACTGGTCCCCTTGCTGTTCCTCTGACATGTGAGGCACAGTCCACATTTAAGGAATTTGTGCTGGATATTCCCTATGCCTGGAAAGTTCTTCCTCATAGATATTCACGTGAGTAACTCCTCTACATCCTTCAAATCTTGGTTTAATGTCACTTTCTTAATAAGACCTGCCCTGACTACCTGTGATGGCTATTACATATGTCAACTTGACTAGGCTACGGTGCCCAGTTGTTTGGTCAAACGCTAGTCTAGATATTTCTGTGAAGGCATATTGTAAATGTAATTAACATGTACAATTAGTTGACTTTAAGTAAAGAAGGTTACTTTTAACAATATGAATGGGACTAATACATAGCTGAAGGCCTTAAGAGCAAAAACTGAGGTTTCCAGGAGAAGAAAGAATTCTTCCACAAGATTGTAAGATAGATCCTGCCTGAGCTTCTAGCCTGCTGGCCTTCCCTACAGTTTTCACTACTTGCCAGCTCCCACAAACAAGAGAGCCATTCCTTAAAATACTTTTCTGTTTCTCTGGCTCTCTCTCTGTCTCTCTGTATCTCTCTGCCTGTGTCACTCTCTCTCTGTGTATGTGTATATATACATATATATATGCATATATATTCATATATATATATGCCATATTTGTGTCTCTCTCTCTATTTCTATTTGTATAGATAGATGTAGAGATAAAGATTTAAGATTTTAAGGAATTTTTAAGGAATGTGCATGCGTGCACGTGTGTATGTGTACAGAACCAATAGGAGAACCCTGAATGATACACAACTCTACTTACAATTGCACTCCCTGGAACTTCCAATTCCCCTTATTTTTCTATACTCATTTTCCCCCATAGAATTCTTCATGGGGGAAACAACATTAAAACAACTGCTCATTTACTCTTTTTTTAGTGTATTATTTATTGACTATCTCCACCTACAGTAGAAAGAAATACAATAAAGGCAGAGAATGTTGTCAGTTTTGTTCACTGATGTGTCTCGGTGAATAAAACCAGCTGAAACAATGCCTGACACATGGTGGATGCTGAACAAATATTTCTTGAGGTTTGTCTTCCAAAGAATAATGTACAAGACAAAAATTATGATAATTATTTCTATGACTAAAAAAAACTTTGCCACCATTATCTGAATGTTTAATAATATTATTATTAACAATTCCTATAATTTATAGAGAATTCCTATAATAATTCCTATAAGACATACTATAATCTCATTTTTTGTGTGTACATCATTTAAAATTATAAGAACCCTAACAGGTAGGTGCTATGATTTTTCACGGTTTTACAATGAGGATCCTGATTTGCAGAGAGATTAGATGACTTGCCCAAGCTCATATAGCCCACAAATGGAAGCATTCAGTACATGGGCTAAGACTCATGTAGTCTTCCTCTGGACCCTATGCTCTTAATTTCTCTGATTCTGGGAACAATTTGAGGTATTAAATTCTCCAAATTACTTCACATGACTGGAAAGACCAACAAAGTTAAATGTGGCCAACTTATATGTAAAAACAGCAGGGTCGTGCCCTAATACGACACACCTCAAATGTATACTCTTCTAGTAATTTGTCTTGCTTTCATTCTGCCCTAAACAAACACTAGGGTTTTATTTTAGCAAGACTTTTATCTTTCCACTCAAAGCCTTCCACTGTTATAAACAGTTCATCTGTATTTTAAAATGATGAACTATAAATCTTCCTAATAGCCACGCGTATCTCCTCAGAAGACCCTTCATACTGCCTGCATTTTATTATTACAATATATCAGATTGGCTGGCAATTGAGAGACTCGTTTTTATCTATCAGTTATAATATGTTTTGAAATAACACACAATTTAAGCACATATTCATGGATCATCTTTTCCCAATTCTTTTCTGTAGTAAAACTCATGTGACCTTGAAATCAAGTTGCTTTACAAACTTTCGGGAAATAACCAGAGAATGGATGTGAAGAGAAATAGCTTCCACTAAATGTTTGATTCAAAGATATGCCCATTAAAATGAGGCCCCAAGAAATGTCTGTGTCTGAAATAAAGTGATCATCGTGTACGAGAGAGCTCACGGTGGCTGCTGGTCTGCTTGAGCACACTTAAAAACTGTGAATGTGACTGAATTTTTTCCCCAGGATATATATACCTCAAAGGATATTCAGGCTACATATGATAATGGCATTTTCTTCTGCTTTTATTATATCAAGATCTAATAATAATCTACCTCTTTATCCCCTCTTATAGGGAATCAATCTTAAGGAAGGTACAAGCTCTAAATGATATGCAGGCTTCAAATTCCAGAAAACCACTGTATTATTTTGATTGCAAATGACTGAAGAGTAAACTGACTTGGACAAAAAAATAAAAATTATTGTTCTATAGAACAAAAAGTCCAGGAATAATCAGCAACATCTGAATCCAGATGTTCTCCGTTCCTCAACATCGCTTTCTTCTCTGTCAACTTTATTCCCAGAAGATAACTTATACTGGAGTAGGAAGTTGGCCACCACTTAGCTCCAGCTTTGCCTCTTCATAGCTTATCAACTTCACTTGGGATGAGTGAAAAAAAACATTAATTTTTTCTTCTGAACGTTTTTGGATATGACTTTTGGATTTGAGTCCCACTGACCTAGTTGGTTTCGCTTACCCATCGCTCACCCTATCCGTGAAGCCACTGAGCTAGATCATTCTCATTGACTAAGCCTTTGTCACATGCCAACCCTCAAAACAGGATTGGGGAAGATTAGCACCACCCAAAACCATAGTCTGACAGTGGACAAGGGGTGTATCCTATCTCACTATTCATAAAATAGCTCACTATTCATTCCATATTCTTTAAGAAACAGAATATCAAACACAACCAAAAACCACTATTAAAATAGAGAAAAAATTGTTGCTACCTCTAGTCTGTAATATTTTTTTCCTGAGAGGCAGCCAGGCAAAGAATGAAAATCAGTGAACTGGGAATCATGAAGCTCAGGTACCAGTTCTGGCTCAGCTACCATCTAAATAAATGAATTTCTATAAGTCTTACTGCTTAAGAATTCAAGTTCTAGAAACAGCATTCCTAGAATCAAATCTGTAACACGTTCTAGGTAGTTGGCCTTGTGTAATGTTACGGATTGAATTGTGTTCCCAAAAAGATTTGTGGAAGTGCTAACCCTGGGCACTTGCGAATGTGACCTTATTTGGAAATAGGATCTTTGCAGATGCAATCAAGTTAAGATGAGGTCATTAGAGTGGACTTTAATCTAACATGACTGATGCCCTTATAAGAAGGGAAAACAGAGATAGACAGAAACAGAGAGAATTCCATGTGATGACAGAGACAGAGATTAGAGTAATTCATCTACAAGCCAAGGAATACCAAAGATTGACTACCACCACCAGAAGCCAGAAAGAGGAAAAGGATTCTCCCCTACAGGTTTTGGAAGGAACACAACCATGTCAACACCTTGATTTTGGACTTCTAGCTTCAATAATTATGAGAAGGTAATTTTCTGTTGTTTTAAACCACCCAGTTTGTGATATTTTCTTACAACAGCCCTAGAAAACTAACATAGGAAATATTCCTAAATTGTTTAAGCCCTAGTTTCCTCAAATACAAAATGGGAGGATATGATTACCAGCCTCATGAGATTATTGGGACAATGCATATTGAGAGTTTAACGCTGGGCCTAGCACAAAACAGGTACTGAATAATGGAAGATGTTGTTTACTCTAACTGAAGGCTGTCAACACGATTAAGAACTCACCACTCACAACATCATGTGTTTCAGGGGGTCCTCATAAAAAACTGTTAGACAGAATGAGGATTCTTATCGCTATGTTACATATGAAGTAACTGAGACTAAAATAAGTTCAAAAAACTTATCCAAATTCACACAGCTGCTGCATGACAGAGATGGGGTTCAATCTGAATATTAGTGGGAATTTCTTCACCCAGAGAAATGTATGTTTCAGAGTAGCATGGGTCTCTTCATCCCATGGGGTTGAAGGTGTAATATTACTGAATACATTTCATGTGCATCACTTTTCTAGGTGAATTATAATCACTAATATACTGAACGCTATAACAACCACCTAGGCAGCTGAAGGACCATTCTTGGGGAGAGGAAACTGAGATTCAGAAAAGAGAGTTATTTACTCAAAGTCACACAATTTGTAATAATAGAAGTAAGATTCAAAAACCTAGATGCCTTACACTTCTCATTTCGTTTCCTCCTGCAATCCATCAAACACAAAGGGCCAACTAAGATTGTGTGTATGCAGTTTGTAAGGAAACACAAAAGATCCCAAATAGCCAAAGCAATCTTGAGAGAGAAAAACGGTGCTGGAGCAATCAGGCTCCCTGACTCCAGACTATACTACAAAGCTACAGTAATCAAGACAGTATGGTACTGGCACAAAAACAGAAATATAGATCAATGGAACAGGATAGAAAGCCCAGCGATAAAAGCATGCACATATGGTCACCTTATCTTTGATAAAGGCAGCAAGAATATACAATGGAGAAAAGACAGCCTCTTCAATAAGTGGTGCTGGGAAAACAGGACAGCTACATGTAAAAGAATGAAAATAGAACACTTCCTAACACCATACATAAAAATAAACTCAAAATGGATTAGAGACCTAAATGTAAGGCCAGACACTATAAAGCTGTTAGCGGAAAACATAGGCAGAACACTCTATGACACAAATCACAGCAAGATCCTTTTTGACACACCTCTTAGAGAAATGGAATAAAAACAAAAATTTAAAAATGGGACCTAATGAAACTTCAAAGCTTTTGCACAGCAAAGGTAACCATAAGCAACACAAAAAGACAGCCCTCAGAATGGGAAAAAAATATTTGCAAATGAAGCAACTGACAAAGGATTAATCTCCAAAATATACAAGAGGCTAATGCAACTCAATATCACAAAAACAAACAATCCAATCCAAAAATGTGCAGAAGTCCTAAACAGATATTTCTCCAAAGAAGATATACTGATGGCCAAAACACATGAAAGGATGCTCAACATCATTAATCATTAGAGAAATGCAAATCAAAACTACAATGAGGTATCACCTCACACAGGTCAGAATGGCCATCATCAAAAAGTCTACACACAATAAATGCTGAGAGGGTGTAGAGAAAAGGGAACCCTCTTGCACTGTTGGTGGGAATGTAAATTGATACAGCCACTATGGAGAACAGTATGGAGGTTCCTTAAAAACTAAAAATAGAACTACCATACGAGCCAGCAATCCCACTACTGGGTATATACCCAGAGAAAATCATAATTCAAAAAGAGTCATGTGCCACAATGTTCATTGCAGCACTATTTACAATAGCCAAGACATGGAAGTAACCTAAGTGTCCACCAATAGATGAATGGATAAAGAAGATTTGGCACATATATACAATGAAATATTCCTCAGTCATGAAAAGAAACGAAAATGAGTTATTTGTAGTGAGGTGGATGAACCATTAGAGTCTGTCATACAGATGGAAGTAAGTCAGAAAGAGAAAAACAAATACTGTATGCTAACACATATATATGGAATCTAAAAAATAAATAAAATGGTTCTGAAGAACCTAGGGGCAGGGCAGGAATAAAGATGCAGATGTAGAGAATGGACTTGAGGACATGGGGAGGGGGAAGGGTAAGCTGGGTCGAAGTGAGAGAGTGGTATGGACATATATACACTACCAAATGTAAAATGGATAGCTAGTGGGAAGCAGCCACATAGCACAGGGAGATCAGCTCAGTGCTTTATGACCACATAGAGGGGTGGGATAGGGAGAGTGGGAGGGAGACTCAAGAGGGAGGGGATATGGAGATATATGTATAAATATAGCTGACTCACTTTGTGATACAGCAGAAACTAACACACCGTTGAAAAGCAATTATACTCCAATAAAGATGTTAAAAGAAAAAGATTGTGTGTATGCTGTTGGCTGTGCATAATGGTAGCATAATTTATCACAAGCCGTTTGGACAATATGATTCAGTTTTTCCAATATTTATTTGGATATGTTAAAGTAACCTTTACTTCCTTTTTTTTTTTTGCGGTATGCGGGCCTCTCACTGTTGTGGTCTGTCCCATTGCAGAGCACAGGCTCAGGACACACAGGCTCAACGGCCATAGCTCACAGACCCAGCCGCTCCGCGGCATGCGGGATCTTCCCAGACCGGGGCACGAACCCGTGTCCCCTACATCGGCGGCGGACCCTCAACCACTGCACCACCAGGGAAGCCCAACTTCTTTTTTAAAGACCTGCTTCTTGCCTTCCCAGCACTGTTAAGAGACTGACAACTTGTCACAATATTTATCAGGTCAAAATGATATGAATATAAATGGTGCTATCTTCTTTAAGAGACAATTTCTAGATGCTTCACTTATAGTTCCAGTTTTCAAGCCCTGGATCTTTTCATGACACTTGGTTCCACCCAGAAGCTTTTTTTTTTTTTTTTTTAATTAATTAATTAATTTATTTTGAATTTTATTTTATTTTTTTATACAGCAGATTCTTATTAGTCATCAATTTTATACACATCGGTGTATACGTCAATCCCAATTGCCCAATTAATCACACGCCCACCCCCACCACCCAGCAGCTTTCCCCGCTTGGTGTCCATACGTTTGTTCTCTACATCTGTGTCTCAATTTCTGCCCTGCAAACTGGTTCATCTGTACCATTTTTCTAGGTTCCACATATATGCGTTAATATACGTTGTTTTTCTTTCTGACTTACTTCACTCTGTATGACAGTCTCTAGATCCATCCACGTCTCAACAAATGACCCAATATCATTCCTTTTTATGGCTGAGTAATATTCCATTGTATATATGTACCACAACCTCTTTATCCATTTGTTGTCTATCGATGGGCATTTAGGTTGCTTCCATGACCTGGCTACGGTAAACAGTGCTGCAATGAACATTGGGGTGCATGTGTCTTTTTGAATTATGGTTTTCTCTGGGTATATGCCCAGTAGTGGGATTGATGGGTCATATGGTAATGCTATTTTTAGATTTTTAAGGAACCTCCATACTGTTCTCCATAGTGGCTGTATCAATTTACATTCCCACCAACAGTGCAAGAGGGTTCCCTTTTCTCCACACCCTCTCCAGCATTTGTTGTTCCCCATTCTAACTGGTGTGAGGTGATATGTCTTCATAGTTTTGACTTGCATTTCTCTAATAATTAGTGATGTTGAGCAGCTTTTCATGTGCTTCTTGGCCATCTGTATGTCTTCTTTGGATAAATGTCTATTTAGATCTTCTGCCCATTTATGGATGGGGTTGTTTGTTTTTTTTTAATATTGAGCTGCATGAGCTGTTTATTTATTTTGAAGATTAATCCTTTGTTCATTGATTCGTTTGCAAATATTTTCTCCCATTCCGAGGGTTGTCCTTTTGCCTTGTTTATGGTTTCCTTTGCTGTGCAAAAGCTTTGAAGTTTCATTAGGTCCCATTTGTTTATTTGTGTTTTTATTTCTATTACTCTAGGAGGTGGATCAAAAAAGATCTTGCTGTAATTTATGTCAAAGAGCGTTCTTCTTATGTTTTCATCTAAGAGTTTTATAGTGTCCAGTCTTACATTTAGGTCTCTAATCCATTTTGAATTTTTTTTTGTGTATGGTGTTAGGGAGGGTTCTAATTTCATTCTTTTGCATGTACCTGTCCAATTTTCCCAGCAACACTTATTGGAAAGACTATCTTTTCTCCATTGTATATCCTTGCCTTCTTTGTCATAGTTGACCATAGGTGTGTGGGTTTATCTCTGGGCTTTCTATCCTGTTCCATTGATCTATGTTTCTGTTTCTGTGCCAGTACCATATTGTCTTTATTACTGATAGCTTTGTAGTATCATCTGAAGTCAGGGAGTCTGATTCCTCCAGCTCCGCTTTTTTCCCTCAAGACTGCTTTGGCTATTAGGAGTCCTTTTTGTCTCCACACAAATTTTAAGGTTTTTTCTTCTAGTTCCATAAAAAATGCCATTGGTAATTTGATAGGGATTGCATTGAATCTGTTGATTGCTTTGGGAAGTATAGTCATTTTCACAATATTCATTCTTCAAATCCAAGAACATGGTATATCTCTCCATCTGTTTGTATCATCTTTAATTTCTTTCATCAGTGTCTTACAGTTTTCTACACACAGGTCTTTTGTCTCCCTAGATAGGTTTATTCTTAGGTATTTTATTCTTTTTATTGCAATGATAAATGGGAATGTTTCCTTAATTTCTCTTTCAGATTTTTCATCATTAGTGTATAGGAATGCAAGAGATTTCTGTGCATTAATTTTGTATCTTGCAACTTTACCAAATTCATTGATTACCTCTAGTAGTTTTCTGGTGGCATCTTTAGGATTCTCTATGTATAGTATCATTTCATCTGCAAACAGTGAGAGTTTTACTTTTTGTTTTCCAATTTGTAATCCTTATATTTCTTTTTCTTCTCTGACTGCCATGGCTAGGACTTCCAAAACTATGTTGAATAATAGTGGTGAGAGTGGACATCCTTGTCTCATTCCTGATCTTAGAGGAAATGCTTTCAGTTTTTCACCATTGAGAATAATGTTTGCTGTGGGTTTTTCGTATATGGCCTTTATTATGTTGAGGTAGGTTCCTTCTATGCCCACTTTCTGGAAAGTTTTTATCATAAAAGGGTGTTGAATTTTGTCAAAAGCTTTTTCTGCATCTATTGAGATGATCATATGGTTTTTATTCTTCAATTTGTTAATATGGTGTATCACATTGATGGATTTGCGTATATTGAAGAATCCTTGCATCACTGGGATAAATCCCACTTGATCATGGTGTATGATCCTTTTAATGTGTTGTTGGATTCTGTTTGCTAGTATTTTGTTGAGGATTTTTGCATCTATATTCATCAGTGATATTAGTCTGTAATTTTCTTTTTCTGTAGTATCTTTGTCTGGTTTTGATATCAGGGTGATGGTGGTCTCACAGAATGAGTTTGGGAGTGTTCCTTCCTTGGCAATTTTTTGGAAGAGTTTGAGAAGGATTGGTGTTAGCTCTTCTCTAAATGTTTGATAGAATTCGCCTGTGAAGCTATCTGGTCCTGGACTTTTGTTTGCTGGAAATTTTTAATCACAGTTTCAATTTCATTACTTGTGATTGGTCTGTTCATATTTTCTACTTCTTCCTGGTTCGGTCTTGGAAGGTTATACCTTTCTAAGACTTTGTCCATTTCTTCCAGGTTGTCCATTTTATTGGCATACAGTTGCTTGTAGTAGTCTCTTAGGACGCTTTGTATTTCTGTGGTGTCTGTTGTAACTTCTCCTTTTTCATTTCGAATTTTATTGATTTGAGTCCTCTCCCTATTTTTCTTGATGAGTCTGGTTAATGGTTTATCAATTTTGTTTATCTTCTCAAAGAACCAGCTTTTAGCTTTATTGATCTTTGCTATTGTTTTCTTTGTTTCTATTTCATTTATTTGTGCTCTGATCTTTATGATTTCTTTCCTTTGTTAACTTTGGGTTTTGTTTGTTCTTCTTTCTCTAGTTCCTTTAGGTGTAAGGTTAGATTGTTTATTTGAGATTTTTCTTGTTTCTTGAGGTAGGCTTGTAGAGCTATAAACTTCCCTCTTAGAACTGCTTTTGCTGCATCCCATAGGTTTTGGATCATCGTGTTTTCATTGTCATTTGTCTCTAGGTATTTTTTTATTTCCTCTTTCATTTCTTCAGTGATCTCTTGGTTATTTAGTAATGTATTGTTTAGTCTCCATGTGTTTGTGTTTTTTACGTATTTTTCACTGTAATTTATTTCTAATCTCATAGGATTGTAGTCAGAAAAGAGGCTTGATGTGATTTCAATTTTCTTACATTTACTGAGGCTTGATTTGTGACCCAAGATGTGATCTATTCTGGAGAATGTTATGTGCGCACTTGAGAAGAAAGTGTAATCTGCTGTTTTTGGATGGAATGTCCTATAAATATCAATTAAATCTATCTGGTCTATTGTGTCATTTAAAGCTTCTGTTTCCTTATTTATTTTCGTTTTGGATGATCTGTCCTTTGCTGTAAGTGAGGTGTTTAAGTCCACCACTATTATTGTGTTACCGTCGATTTCCTGTTTTATAGCTGTTAGCAGTTGCCTTATGTACTGAGGTGCTCCTATGTTGGGTGCACATATATTTATAATTGTTATATCTTCTTCTTGAATTGATCCTTTGGTCACTATGTAGTGTCCTTCCTTGTCTCTTATAACATTCTTTATTTTAAAGTCTATTTTATCTGATATGAGTTTTGCTACTGCAGCTTTCTATTGATTTCCATTTGCATGGAATATCTTTTTCCATCCCCTCACTTTCAGTCTGTATGTGTCCCTAGGTCTGAAGTGGGTCTCTTGTAGGCAGCATATATATGGGTGTTATTTTTTTATCCCTTCAGCAAGCCTGTGTCTTTTGGTTGGAGCATTTAATCCATTTACGTTTAATGGATATGTATGTTCCTATGACCATTTTCTTAATTGTTTTGGGTTTGTTTTTGTAGGTCTTTTTCTTCTTTTGTGTTTCCCACTTAGAGAAGTTCCTTTAGCATTTGTTGTAGAGCTGGTTTGGCGGTGCTGAATTCTCTTAGCTTTTGCTTGTCTGTAAAGCTTTTGATTTCTCCATCGAAGCTGAATGAGATCCTTGCCTGGTAGAGTAATATTGGTTGTAGGTTCTTCCCTTTCATCACTTTAAGTATATCATGCCACTCCCTTCTGGCTTGTAGAGTTTTTGCTGAGAAATCAGCTGTTAACCTTATGGGAGCTCCCTTGTATGTTATTTGTCGTTTTTCCCTTGCTGCTTTCAATATTTTTTGTCTTTAATTCTTGCCAGTTTGATTACTATGTGTCTCTGCGTTTTTCTCCTTGGGTTTATCCTGTATGGGACTCTCTGCACTTCCAGGACTTGGTGGCTATTTCCTTTCCCATGTTAGGGAAGTTTTTGATTATAATCTCTTCAAGTATTTTCTATGGTCCTTTCTCTCTCTCTTCTTCTGGGACCCTTATAATGCGAATGTTTTTGTGTAATGTTGTCCCAGAGGTCTCTTAGGCTGTCTTCATGTCTTTTCTTTCTTTTTTCTTTATTCTGTTCCACAGCAGTGAATTCCACAATTCTGTCTTTCAGGTCACTTATCCGTTCTTCTGCCTCAGTTATTCTGCTATTGATTCATTCTAGTGTAGTTTTCATTTCAGTTATTGTATTGTTCATCTCTGTTTCTTTGTTCTTTAATTCTTCTAAGTCTTTGTTAAACATTTCTTGCATCTTCTCGATCTTTGCCTCCATTCTTTTGCCGAGGTCCTGGATCATCTTCACTATCATTATTCTGAATTCTTTTTCTGGAAGGTTGCCTATCTCCACTTCATTTAGTTGTTTTTCTGGGGTTTTATCTTGTTCTTTCATTTGTTACATAGCCCTCTGTCTTTTCATCTTATCTTTCTGTGAATGCGGTTTTTGTTCCACAGCCTTCAAGATTGTAGTTCTTCTTGCTTCTGCTGTCTGCTCTCTGGTGGATGAGGCTATCTAAAAGGCTTGTACAAGTTTCTTGATGGGAGGGACTGGTCCCACCCAGAAGCTTTGATCAGGAAAGTAAATAAGCCATGATCATGGAGTCATGTAAATATCCTGAGGAAAATGTGAAAAGGTGAACAAGACAGAGATCCAAAGAGTTCTGACTCACAGAACCAGACATTCAGATTGAAAAGTGGATATGCTTTCACTTCTAAAGATGTTGAGGGAATGCCACCACCCTCTAATGCCTTGCTGATGCTTTCCTATTGGCCTCAATGGATGACTGAAAATCTAACGATCATGTGATAACCATTCAGTAGAAGTAGCATATGCTACTAAATGCCATTTGTCCAAAATATATCTTACCAGAAACTCATTTCCTGCCAAGCTTAACCAGTAAAGGGAGTCAGGATTGCAGAAATGAAGAAGGAAAGAAACATACACTGAATCCACACTCAACAACTATTAATTCAGTGCTTACTTTTGCAAGCTACTATTCTAGGCATTTCAGATGCAGCAACGAATAAAGCCAAGTGCCTTCCCTCATGGAGCTTTCATTCCAGGATAGTCTATTATGTGTCAGGCACTTTATAAATGTTATATCATTTAATCTCCACCAGACTCCATCATGGTAGATGTGGTGGAGATGTTTTACCTCTTATTCATTTTTTGAGTGATTGGCACTTATTTCCCTTTCTTGTGGCAAACATCCTTTGGGGAATTACCTCTCATCCATTGTGTGTAACCTTTCTAAGTCTGTAGACTTAGTGCTCTCCTAGTCAAACCATCATGTTAGGCCAATTGGACTCTCTTTCCAGGAACCTTGAAACTTGATCAGAGTGACTCAAGGAAAAGCAGTGGAGAGCACTCATTATAGCAGTAGTGTCTGAGGAAATTAGAGGGTGTTTCTGCCTCTTGAATATCCCCATGGCAGGCCTGCTTCATTCCCACCTATAATCTAGTTTTACTGTCTTCCCATATATTCTGTGAATTTCTGCAACATCCTTCCAATAAATTCCATTTCTGTTAAGTTTGCCAATTACTATCTGGTGCTAACAACGAATGAACCCTAACTATCACAGTAGGTATCATCAGCATAATGTTATAGATGAGGAAACTAGGGCTCAGTGGTTAAAAGCATGTCCAAATTCATACTATACAGTGGTGTTAAGTGTGTCTGGTCTCAAAGTCAAATTCTTTCCACCATTACTTGCATGCCTCTTGATGAGGACAGTTTAATGAAGAGCATCCTTTTCATAGTTGGTGATGCACTCATTGCTTCTTTCCAAGAGAATTTGTTAAATGATGGAAATAACATCAAAGCATACAAGACAGGCCTTATCTCATCTTCACAGAAAAATGCAAGGACCCATAAAATGCAAAGGCAAACTGCCTGGAGGCTCCAAGTTCTACCTATTGTCTGAAATAAACAATTCAGGAAGAAATGCTGTAGAGCATTTTTAAAGGAATTTATTAAACTGTTTTCCTTTAATCCTTTGCTTGCATTTTTTTAATGCCTAATATGGTTATGTTCCCTGATTCCTCTGGCAGTTAAAAACAGGCATGCCATGGTTCACGATGACAAGTAACTAAATTCCACAGTAAAATACCTTATGAAGAAAAAAACTGTACATAATTAGCAATGATATATGTATTTCATGGACCTTGCATCCTTCATATTCAATTTATGCCCATGATTGTTCTTTTATTATTTTGCATTGGTCACAATGATTTTAGCCTCTAGTGAAGGACGGTACAAGAAACAACGTCTGAAAATGCATTGTCTTATTTACTCTAAAGCTATTGCTCTCTACAATTTAAGTTTCTACTCAGTGAGGATTCACTCAAGAAAACTTAGAACCAGATCTGCTCGTGTTCCTCCTAAACGGGTAATTTTTCACTATGATTATGTAGCCGATTATATTTCTATCTTTCCTTGGATTGTTAAACACTTAGATGCAAGAATGTGCAAGGAACTCACATCTGGCTTCAAATTGTGCCCCCCATCTTTTTAAACTTTCATCTCACCTACTGATTATTCTTTTGCACTATTGACTCAGATTCTTTCATTACCTGTGTGTGTTTTTGTGTTCTATTTTCAGCTTCATTGAAATAAAAATAATATAGAAGAGATAACCAAACAACCTAAAGCAATATGTAGTATTTAGGTTGATTTAATTCACCTGCAGTTTGTTGTGTGCCTACTTCACAGTTGATCTTAACCTGTGCCAGTCCATGCCTGTACTATATATAGTATCAGTGCTGCAAAGAATTTGACAATCAAAATATTAGAATGTGTAGACTATTCTGATCTAATCTCTTGGGGAATCAGAGTGGCTTGGGAACTAAAGCATACTATTTAGGTAATTGTGGAAGTTCTTTATATCCCATTGCCAAAGAAACCAGCTTCATGGTAACGTAGGTAAATACTACAAACAGCTTTTCTTTTTTTCTCTAATTTTAATGAGACATAATTGACAAACATCAGTGTATAAGTTTAAGGCATATAGTATGATGGTTTGGTTTCTGTATATTGTGAAATGATTGTCACACTAGGTTCAGCTAACATCCATCATCTCATATAGACATAATAAAAAGAAAAAACAAATTCCCCTTCTGATGAGAACTCTTAGGATTTACTTTCTTACCAATTTTCCCATATTTAATACAGCAGGGGTAACCATGCTGTACATTACATCCCCAGTACTCTTTTATCTTATAACCGGAAATCTGCACCCCCTCCAACACTTCCCTCAATTCTCCCCCAACCCTCTGACTCTGACAACCACTTGTCTGGTCTCTTTATCTATGAGGTTTGTTTGTTTGTTTAAATTCTATATATAAGTGAGATTGGTATCTATCTTTCTCTGACTTATTTCACTTAGCATAATGCCTTCAAGGTCCATCCATGTTGTCACAAATGGTAGGATTTCCTCATTTTTTATTGGTAAATAATATTCCATTAAATATACAACAACTTCCTTATCCATTCATCCATCAATGGACACTTAGGTTATTTCCATGTCTTGACTATTGTAAATAAAGCTGCTATGAACATGGGGGTGCAGGTATCTTTTCAAGGTAATGTTTTTGTTTCCTTTGGATATATTCCCAGAAGTGGAATTGCTGTTATATAGTAATTCAACTTTTAATTTCTTGAGGAAGCTCCATACTGTTTTCCATAGTGGTTGTAACAATATACAATCCTGCCAATGGTGCACAAGGGTTCCCTTTTCTTCACATCCATGCCAGCATTTATCTCTTGTCTTTTAGATGATAGCCATTTTAACAGGCATGAGGAGGTATCTCACTGTGGTTTTAATTTGCATTTCCCTAATGACTAGTGATGTTAAGCATCCTTTCATGTATCTGTTGGCTTTTGTATATCTTCTTCGGGAAAATGTTTATTCAGGTCTTTTGCTCAGTTTTGTAATTGGGTTATTTGGGGGATTTTTGCTATTGAGCTGTATGAGTTCTTTATATACTTTGGATATTAACCCCCTATCAGATATATAGATTACAAATATTTTTTTCTGATTCTGTAGGTTGTCTTTTCACTTTCTGGATGGATTCTTTTGCTGTGCAGAATCTTTTAGTTTGAGATAGCCCCACTTGTTTATTTTTGATTTTGTTCCTTGAGCTTTAGGTGTCATATCCAAAGAATCATTACCAAGACCCATGTCAAGGAGCTTTATTCCTAAGTTTTCTTCTAGGAGTTTCATGGTTTCAATTCTTCCATTTAAGTCTTTAATCCATTTCAAGTTAATTGTTGTGAGTGATGTAAGATAGGGGTCCAGTTTCATTAATTTACATGTGAGCATCCAATTTTCCCACCACCATTTACTGAAGAGACTCTCTTTTCTCCATGAAGTATTTTTGGCTCCTTTGTCAAATATTAGTTGACCATATATGTTTGGATATATTTCTGAGCTCTCAGTTCTATTCCACTGGCCTATTTGTTTTTATACCAGAACCATACTGTTTTGATTACTATAGCTTTATAGTATAGCTTGAAATCAGGGAGTGTGATGCTCCCTGCTTTGTTCTTCTTTCTCAGGATTTCTCTGGCTATTCAGGGTATTTTGTGATTCCATATAAATTTCAGGAGTGAAGCAGGTTTTCTTACTGATGTTCTTCTTTTCTGACAGAGTTATTGAAATTAGTCATAAGGACTAAGCTCATTTTGTACTACTAAATTTATGTTCAACTACTTTTTGAACTGCAAGAGAGCCCTAGAAAAGATTTTTCTCTTGTCAATGTTTATTTTTTTAAATACAGATAATTCCTTCCAAGTAAGTAGATATGAGAACTACCAGGGGGTTAGTGCCTTTGGACCTAATAGAATTAATTGCCCATCAAACAAACCTTAATTCTAAGATATATTTTTCAAAATTACACCCTAAGATTTGAGCATCCAAAAGCCCTAGACATATCATACCTCATTCAATCAATGTAGCACCACTGTTAAAAGCAATAACTTTAGGAACAGACAGAATTGGGTTGGTGTCCACTTACCATTATAATCTTGGAATGTACCTTTATAGAATCTCTCTAAGCCTCTGTTATTTTTTCTTCTATAAAATGTAAATAGCAATACTAACTTTTCAGGGTTGCTCAGAAAATTAAATACTATAATGAATGTGAATTCCTTATCCCAGTGCCCAGTAAATAGTAAGTGCATGCTAAAAGACAGTTAATAGTGGCATCATTTTATGTATGTGTGTGTGTGTGCGTGTGTGTACTGAAGATCTAATATGTCAAATACTAAGTATTTGGGGAAACAGAAAAGATAAATAAGGCACAGTCCTATCCCCAAGCAAATAACAGAATTTTGTGGGAGATAAGAAAAACCAAAATGCCAACTGTGGTAAAAACATAAGTTCAAAATTAGTTCTGAAAACAAAGCCAACATCTGAAAAAAATTATTTTAAAAATGGGTTTGAGGTCAGCCTTAGAAATCTAGTGCTAATCAGTCTGAATGGGTACTGAATCCAAATCAGAATTTCTGAAATTTAAAGTTTACTAAATTTACTCTACATATCTTACCTTTTCTTTTAGCCAAGCATACATTTCTAATTCTTAATAAACCTATCATTAGAAATTATTCTTTTTGCCTCATATACAAGTCCAGTTGGAAACTTCTCTGTATGTAAAGAGATTTGGGATTTCCTAAATTATCATATGCTATTTTTAATTTGACACGTGGCTAAGATTCTTCTATAGATCTCCTCTATTCCCTCTAATCAATTCAGAAGAACTTTAGCAAAGTAGATATTTGGTGTCACTATGGACATCATACTACATGATGCTGCATGATAATCCTGCATGGTTCCTATTTACTGGACATAACAGTGCACCAGGTAGTATGCTAAGCACTTGGCACACATTAGTGTATTTAATCCTTGCAACAATACTGGAAAATAGCTAGGATCATCCCATTTTCACAGGTGAGGAAACTGAACTTCAGAAAGGGAAGTGATAGAATTTCAAACAAGGTCTTCCTGAACTCAAAGTCCACGCTGTTAATGAATGTTCATGACCTCCTAGCAATAGTTTTACTCCCAATAATTAACAGAATTTCCGTATGGCCTCTCTTTCAGTCAGCTGGAGATTTGGACAAAATCTGTTCTAACTAAACACACAGCCTCATAGTGGTCCCTCTGAAGCTAATTCCCAAAACGGGCTCAATTCTCACCCTTCTCTTACATTTAAGTTTAGGCCAAACTATTTATTTATTAGAACAGGAATAATTTTCTTGCACCTTTAGTGACAAGCAGAAACATGCTCAATGAGGATCTATCAATTCACCTTTTAAAGTTTTCTTTATTTTTTTCAAGTTCATTCTTCTCACCCCTGACTGATCTCAGTATATTTCTTAGTATTGATTCAAGACCTAAAGATCAGAACTTAGAATAAATTCTGAGAATAAAAAATATAAATAAAGAAAACAGGAAAATGAGCCTTTTAATAAACAGAATATAATAAACCTCTGTGGGTATAATCTTGCATAGCACATACTCAAACCAAGAGAAGGATATCTCTTTCCTGGGAAAGGTGGAACCTCAGATTGTTTCCAGCTGATTGTCTCATTGCTAGCCCCAAAACCTGACTCTCCTGCACCTAAAACGTGACTGGCAAAATATGTGTGAAGCAGTGGCTTTACAGAGTATGCTAGAAAGGGCCATTTTGTGCATTTGACTGTGCTTTCTCATGCTTTTAGATAATGTATTAGGCCTTTCTTAGTGGAAAAATAGGTGGATGGAAACGACTACATCCAAAATTAGCTGTATGGAGTCCTGGTAATGTAGTAGCAGTAGAGTAATTTTCACTAGGCAGAGCTCAAATCTGTCACTTGCAAGCAACTTATAGGAAGCTTTGGTTGAGACTTAGTTTTTTTTGTTTTTTTTGCGGTATGCGGGCCTCTCACTGTTGTGGCCTCTCCCGTTGCAGAGCACAGGCTCCGGACGCGCAGGCTCAGCGGCCATGGCTCACGGGCCCAGCCGCTCCGCGGCATGTGGGATCTTCCCGGACTGGAGCACAAACCCGTGTCCCCTGCATCGGCAGGCGGACTCTCAACCACTGCGCCACCAGGGAAGCCCCATCATTAGCATTTTTGATGACCTTAAACATTATCATCTTTTTTAGAAAGATATTGGCACCTTTTTACATAAATAAATCAGTGTTCTCTACAGATACACAAGGTTGACAGCCTTAAATGTCATGAATAGAGAAGCAAGGCAAAGATGCATTCCACAGCTCATGATGTCACGATTTTAACTTTACACAAATACAAAAATTAATTATTGTTCTTTTTCTAAGATAGGTTGATGCTTTTATTTACCATTTTTATTTATTTTGTTTGTTTTTGTTTTGCTTTGTGTGTGTTTTTTTTTTTTTTTTTTTGGCGGTATGCGGGCCTCCCACTGTTGGGGCCTCTCCCACTGCGGAGCACAGGCTCCGGACACGCAGGCTCAGCGGCCATGGCTCACAGGCCCAGCCGCTCCGCGGCATGTGGGATCTTCCCGGACCGGGGCACGAACCTGTGTCCCCTGCATCGGCAGGGGGACTCTCAACCACTGCGCCACCAGGGAAGCCCACCATTTTTATTTTTTATTAGTAAAATGTAATGTATCTGTTGAAGAAAATGTGCAGAATTCAGAAAAAATAAAGGAAGAAAATAAAACTACCAACTACCATCAACACTGTTAATGCTTTGGAATATACCTGGCTAGCTTTTTTTTTTTTTCACATGAGTACACATCAATAATCGTCCCTTCTCCAAATTTAAATCACATTAGACATGCTGTTTCATAACAGCCTACTTTATTTAATACAGTCATAAAAATATTTCGTGTTATTAAATATTGTACTACAACATGAGTTTTCAATATCTGTAGAACAATTCTTGAAGGTATGCATCACACTGCTTAAAAATTGGCTAAATGTTTGTTTCTAATTTTACAACTATAAATAATTCTATAGTGAATATCCTTATATGTAAAACATTTCCCAATCTATGTCATTAAAGGACATGCAGTTCATAGCAATCATAGCTTTCTTGGGTTTCCCGTAATAACATAAAGATGGCAAGGGTCAGTCTGCTTTGCTGAAATTCACTAGGAACATCTTCAGGATGTCTGCCCTATCCCTGGATAATCAAGTACAACATCTTAGGGCCAACTCAAGGGAGTAAATTTTCTAAATTGCTTATGTCCAGTAACAGTATTTTTCTAGTCCCTCTCTTAATTCAGTTTCCTACCCTCAGAACACAAACACTGGTAACAGAGGGAAAATTCAAGCCATGGTCCAGAGAGGCACCAATGAAATAACTCTTGGTATATTTTTTAGAGGTTCCATCTGGGGCTCATTCCTCACCTTTAATTCCTTTAGTACGATCCAGTTAACCCTGTAGCAACCTCCTGGCACCAAGTATTTGACCACTTATCAAAACTAGAGAAGAATTAGAAACCAAATAGAGAAAAGATAAGAGATCTTATTTTTAAGTGTCTAAAATAGTTTAAAAGCCAAACCAAGCAATGAAAAGATTCAAGATGAAAAGTGTAGGTAGAATTCTATCATGATGATGGCCGCAATCCTAGGAAAGGAAATGTAGGTGTTAATGAAGGCCTTTTCCCTGTCCCAAGCTAAGAGAGCTAAGGTAGTGAAGTACAGATCAAACTGCTGAGCATTAATCCCATAGACCTGGGCAATCAAGTCCCTACTCTGGGGTCCCACACTTTGGAGAGCCTTCATCTGGGCCTCCTTCGCCATGCCTCTGAGGTAAAGTCCAAGGGTTAAGATGATGTGCTCCCCCCAGAATCTGAGCGCCCACCCTCACCTTCTGGACCATATTCTGGGTACTTAGGATTAGGAATTCCATGCCAGAATGGCCAAAGTCTCACTCCTAGGGCCTGTGCTCGTCCTTTTCCAACAAACCTTACTGTCAACACACATACCCTTAAGCCTGAGGGGAGCAGAGAGGTATATTTTTAGGGTGATGAATGGTGTTTGGATATGAGTTCTGGAGTGTCCACCTGGATGTAGGTGAGGCCCTTTATGGGCAGAAAAATAAGAGAGAAAGGTGCAGATGGGAGCCTCCATGTACTATCGGCCCAGGCTCTGCAAACCTTAGGAGGAACTTGCTCCTCTGGCCCCTTAATGGTTGGTGCCCGGTATATTTATGTCATGTTCCATTTCAGCATCAGTCTTTTTAAGCCTGGGGATAGTTCTTTAGGGATGAGCCAATTAAAATGTATAGATGTGATATACCTTTCAAAATCAACTTTTATGAAACAAACTGCAAAACTGCAGTGCCCTCCCCCTTTTGGAGCTATAACTAGGGTCCTATAGATGAGATGTGACGTTTTCAAAGGCGCTGCAAAATCGCCATTGAATTCAACATGGGAAAGGGATGCCTGCATTTTAGAAAGTTTCAACAAGCTGTCTTGCAGCCACTTACAGGCCTGACGCTTTATCTCTGTCCCAAGATAATCTCACTGTGTGCCTGCCTTTGACTCCTAGAGACAGCCATTCAGTTTGCATTCCTCCCTCTCCAGGCCACTACAGGTCTGTTTCACGAGGGAGGTGTGGTTACTTCCCCAATAAAGATATGTTCAAGTCCTCACTTCCAGTACCTGTGAATGTGACCTTATTTGGAAATAGGGTTATCGCAGAGGTAATCAAGTTGAGGTCATACTGGATTTGAGTGGGCTCTAAATCCAATGACTGCTGTCCTTACAAAAAGTGGAGAGGAAACACAGAGACCCAGGGAAGAAGGTCATGTAACTGCAGAGGCAGAGATTGGAATGATGCAGCTACAGCCAAGGAAGGCCAAGGATTGCCAGAGACCCCCGGAAAACAGGAAGAGGCAAGGAAGGATTCTTCTGTAGAGCCCTCAGAGGGAACGTGGTCCCTTGGTTTCCAGACTTCTAGCCTCCAGAACTCCGAGGGAATAAGCTTTTGTTGTTTTATGCCACCAAGTTTGTGCCGGTAACCCTAGGAAATTAACACAGCAGCTACCGCCATTCTCTTCTCCAGTCTCCCGGAGCAGCAGGCCTCTGCCCCACCCCTACCTCCACTTTTCAACTCTGCCAAGGGGCACTGACAGGTCTTTTGTTAAAGGTTTTACTACTAATCACTCCAAAGAAATAGGTCAGGATGAGGGACGGGCCTTCCAGAGAGTGGTATGTGGCCCAGGCAACAAAATTAGCAAACAAAAAAAGGAAATGGGAAGCCATTTTCTAAACACCACTCACTGGGCTAAGTGTATGTCTGCTTTAATCCACTAAATCTTCACAACAATATTTTTAAACCCCTCTATTAAGACAAGAAACCTACATCTCAGAAAGTGTAGTAAGTCACTTACACTTAAACACACTGTCATCTGGCTAAAACAGGATAGAGCCAGGGTTCAAACTGAAATCTGACTCCAAAAAGGCTCCAGAGAACTTTCAAGTTGTATTAATTCACAATCAGTATTTGTCTTTTTTTCCTGTACTTTGTTAAAAAGCATCTGTTCTATCTCAAGATCAGGCATTACTCTATTCATATATTCTCTTTTTATGACTTAGTTTTATATTAAAATATTATTTATTTATTTTTAGTAAATAAGGAGTGTGTGTGGTAAACATTTCTTACATATATCTTTATTAACAGTTCTTGTTATATATACATATACATAAATATGCATGTTGTGTGTGTGTGTGTATAAATAAATAAATCTCCCTCCCCCTCACTGACACAACCACCCAGTTCTCTTGCCTAGAGTCAGTCACTGTTATCAGTTTCTTATACATTCTTACTAGAATACTCCATGAATTTACACATATAGATATCATTGCTTTTCTCCCAAATGGCTGCACAGTATAGACCTGGTTCTGCATCTCCTTGAGAGCATTTTGGTCCTAGCCAGTCATAGAAACCTTCTAGTCCCTGTAATGTTCTTCTGTTTCCTAAAATATCACCAAGCATTCCACATCACCTTTCTTTTCTTAGTCTTCCTTCTTTCCTTGATGTCCCCCGTCCTACTCAATGTTGTTTAGTTCTATCACATAATTGTTGAAAAAAAAATTTATGTTAATCAGAACATTCAATAAACCAGAACTCCTCTCTAGCACCCCCCAACCCTAACAATACCTTATCATGATCTAGGTAAAGAAAATTCTACTGCTCTAGATGGAAACGTTTTATGAATTGAGTGTAGGGTTCAGGGATTTTTTGTTTTGTCTATTTCTTTGTTTTGTCTTTGTAAAAGATGTGCCCTGATGATACACAAGGCAGATTGCTCTCAAAGGGAGCCCAGATCCATCCTGGAAAAATCTCTTTGTTGTTTTTCCATCCTAAAATAAGCTAATCCACGTTGGTACCAGTAGAGCAAAAGAGATTTACTTCGTTTAGAGGTTCAGGAGCATAAAGTTGTTGCTCCATTTGATTTTTTAAAAAACATTTACAGCAATTCACCTGATTCACATTTGTATTTTCTTTTTTTTTTTTTAACATCTTTATTGGAGTATAATTGCTTTACAATGGTATGTTAGTTTCTGCTGTATAACAAAGTGAATCATCTATGCATATACAAATATCCCCGTATCTCCTCCCTCTTGCGTCTTCCTCCCACCCTCCCTATCCCACCCCTCTAAGTGGTCACAAAGCACCGAACTGATCTCCCTGTGGTATGCGGCTGCTTCCCACCAGCTATTTTACATTTGGTAGTATATATAAGTCCATGCCACTCTCTCACTTCGTCCCAGCTTACCCTTCCTCCTCCCCATGTCCTCAAGTCCATTCTCTACGTCTGCGTCTTTATTCCTGTCCAGCCCCTAGGTTCTTCAGAACTATTTTTTTTTAAATTCCATATATATGTGTTAGCATACGGTATATGTTTTTCTCTTTCTGACTTACTTCACTTTGTATGACAGTCTCTAGGTCCATCCACCTCATTACAAATAACTCAATTTCATTTCTTTTCCTGGCTGAGTAATATTCCATTGTATATATGTACCACATCTTCTTTATCCATTCATCTGTCAATAGACACTTAGGTTGCTTCCATGTCCTGGCTATTGTAAATAGAGATGCAATGAACATTGTGGTACATGATTCTTTTTGAATTATGGTTTTCTCAGGGTATATGCCCAGTAGTGGGATTGCTGGCTCGTATGGTAATTCTATTTTTAGTTTTTTAAGGAACCTCCATACTGTTCTCCATAGTGGCTGTATCAATTTACCTTCCCACCAACAGTGCAAGAGGGTTCCCTTTTCTCCACACCTACTCCAGCATTTATTGTGTGTAGATATTTTGATGATTGCCATTCTGACCTGTGTGAGGTGATATCTTACTGTAGTTTTGATTTGCATTTCTCCAATGATTAGTGATGTTGAACATTCTTTCGTGTGTTTGTTGGTGATCTGTATATCTTCTTTGGAGAAATGTCTGTTTAGGTCTTCTGCCCATTTTTGGATTGGTTGTTTGTTTTTTTGATATTGAGTTGCATGAGCTACTTGTAAATTTTGGTTAATCCTTTGGTTAATCCTTTGTCAGTTGCTTCATTGGCAAATATTTTCTCTTATTCTGAGGGTTGTCTTTTGGTCTTGTTTAAGGTTTCCTTTGCTGTGCAAAAGCTTTTAAGTTTCCATAGGTCGCATTTGTTTATTTTTGTTTTTATTTCCATTTCTCTAGGAGGTAGGTCAGAAAGGATCTTGCTGTGATTTATGTCATAGAGTGTTCTGCCTATGTTTTCCTCTAAGAGTTTGATAGTGTCTGGCCTTACATTTAGGTCTTTAATCCATTTTGAGTTTATTTTTGTATATGGTGTTAGGGAGTGTTCTAATTTCATTCTTTTACATGTATCTGTCCAGTTTTCCCAGCACCACTTATTGAAGAGGCTGTCTTTTCTCTATTGTATATTCTTTCTTCCTTTATCAAAAATAAGGTGACCATATGTGCATGGGTTTATCTCTGGGCTTTCTATCCTGTTCCACAGATCTGTTTTTGTGTCAGTACCATATTGTCTTGATTACTCACATTTGTATTTTCAGTATCACATAGGAAGTTCATTTGTTCAACTTTGTCAATATCTTCCAGCCAAAGACCACTGGGAATGCACCTAGAGTTTAACAACTTGGGTTTATTGCAACTTGTTGTAGGGAGGGAGAACACACACCATAGAGAACCACTCAGAGTGGTTAGAGGGCCTCTCAGTAAAAGGATTTTTGCAAACACAGATTTAGGCTTGTGGCAGGTGATTTTAGGAAGCATGTAAGGAGTGAGGACTTTGCTTTGTCAGGAAGCAGGGGTAATTCTATGATTGGGCATCTTACTAAGTCTTATCTAGAAGGAGGAAGACTAGACTGAGACTTAAAACTATTCAATAAAGAAGCAGCAGCCACTCATATTGGCCAGGATGAGGAAATGTTTGGTCATTTTTGTGGCTTGGACAATGCATGTGTTTTGTCTTTGTGCAGACACATTTACAGAGATGACTTGGTTTTGTCTTGAATCATAAAGATCACAGAGTGGTTTTGTCAGTGTTGATGTTCTGAGAAATTGTTTCTGTTCAACAGAGGAACCCCAAACCTAGATGTCTGTGAGTGCCAGGCCAGCTTGTAGTAACGTTAAGTCCTAGCTGACAGTGCCAGGCCAGCTCCTGGATATCACAGGCTGCTTATCTCTTTCTCATTCTTCCCCTTCCGACCAAGGGCAGATGAAGTTAAGCTGCAGGACATTCATCCATAATACCCACTTTTTCACCCTGGCCAAGATTTTGCTGAGCAGGAAGCTGTTTAGAGAATGCAGTCTATAGTTGGACTAGGGTTAGTCTCTCCTGCTCCTCCTGTTGCAGGATGAATGGTTGGATCCTCTGATGTGTCAAGGGTTATATTCAGGATACATCAGCCAAGTGCAACACAAGTCAGCTATCAGAAACAAGCCTTGAAACCAGGGCCTAGATTATAAATCTCAAGCAATGAATCCAGCTGGGTAGCTTTCAGAGAGCTGCAGGATTTTTTTTTTCTTAGTTTAATCACAAGCTTATTTATTTGCCTTGTAGTATATAAGTATAGCAAGAAGTGCTTGTTATAGCATGAATATTCTCTTGGTTAGGTGAGAGCAAATCAAGGAATATGTGGTTGTCCATTAACAACTCTTAATAATGAATTTGGACCTTGTTTATTGACCTCTCAGAGGAGCAGTTGTATGCAAGTGAAATTCTGAAAGAAAGCAAAAGTGATAATGGTAATAGTAACTCTGTACTTACGTAAATGAATCCTCAAATAAATTCTCTGCTGTATTATTTATCTCCATTGCATAATTATAGAAAGTCAAGCATGAAAAAGAAAACTTCCCCAAGTTCATATCAGTAAAAAAGTAGAAGAAAGAGGACTCAACCTCAGGTCTGTCTGACCCTATAGCCTGAACCCTTAGCAATTAATTACTCTCCATTGTCACCAGACTTCTGGAATCAACTCCAATGATATAGTCCTTGAGTCACATGCCTGGGAAACTGCCGTGATAAAGCAATCTTCTTTCACTGCCGCTCTCTGTACTTGCCTGTCTGTAGCACCAATGCTTTGATAGTTCATAGGAAAAATATCAGAAGTACCATGTAATTGGGCAGTTTAAGGGGAGGGTAGATGAGAAATTGAGAGATACCATGTGGTTACCCTCATTCCATTGATGTCATCTTGCTTCTCCATAGACTGATATAATAAATATCCATTTTGGATAGATTGCATGTATTGGACAATAATTCAGAAGGTAGATATTTGTCCTTTTTCTCCAGTAAGTATGGCGATGGAGCTTTTGAATGGTTATTCGTTTCACCCACTTTTTAAAATGCTATATTTTAAAGGTTTGTTTTGTTAAAATGTTCCCACTGAAATGTAACAGAGTAAGCTGTCAAACTCCCAACAATGCACCATATCATTTAACTTAGCAAAGTGTGTTGATGGATGACCCCAACTAATTAGAAAGATGACTTGAAGACCATACCCCAGTGACTCAGAAAATCCGCCTCAACTATTTTTTTCCAAGTTAATTATTGGTTTGGGAATACACATCCTATTTTGAGGACCAAATTCCCCTTTCCTGGAATAAAAACCACAGAAATCTATATCAGTGTTAGATTTTTGTGCCCATGGTTCTGATTAAACTTTTCCATTTATACATATTGCATCCTTACTCATATACATCACATTTGAAATGCAGAGTTGCATAAAAACTCTTGTCTACCTATTTTTTACCTTGAAGCCTAGAACATCACATAATTATTTTTAAAACAATTTAAAGTAGAAAGCTGCTCTATGAATATGTATTCTTCATTTCATGTAACAGGTAGGATACTGAAAAACTGAATGTCAAAAAATAATGTCTAGGAAATTGAATCACACTGTGAATATCTTATTGTATTCAAAATTGTTCCATTATAGAGTTGCTTTAAAGCCAAATGTTGTTTTAAAACTTTCTACTTTATCTGTACCTAAAGTTCATATGTTCCTATCTCAAGTTTTCCCAAAGTAGGCAGGCCAATGCTGTTGAACAAATTAAAATTCTGGGGAGAAAAAAAAGTATAGTCTCAATACTGCTTACATAAATACCAAGTATGGTGATGCGTAATCTAGAGAAAATGTTATGCAGTGTAGTTATGCAAATGCATCAAAATTCAGGGGTTATTTTTATTCTCTGGAACTTTCTAAGAAATTGATGACATTAAGTGTAAGTTAACAGAAACTTGTGGCCTATTTAGCTGAACATAAAGTTCTAACCAAATCCAGCATGGAGATAATCCTGGCCAAAATATTGTGGGCTCTATGAAGCAATATGTTTATCCTAACTTTATATTTAAAGTCATGCTCATATCTTGGGAAATGAGATCCAGAAATCAGATCTTGATCCATTCCAGATTAACTATGGCAAAGAGCTTATTTTGTTTCATATATGCTTTCATGCTCAAGATGCATTTAGAAGAGGAGAGATAGAAAAGGAGGAGAAAAAAGAAGGGGAAGGAGAAAGAAAAATAAAAGGAGAAGAAAGAGGTCCAGGAGAAGATAAGGTCAGCTCACGCTGATCTAACAGAAAGTGGAATAAAAGACCAAAGAGGAATCAAAATTTGTTCTACATCCAGCAGTTCATGTGATTTCTAAATTTGGCAAACCTGGAATCATGACTTCTCTCTATAGTGAAATCTCTTCACACTCTGAGGCTCCTCACAGAAAACCTTCTGGAAGGTAGGACTATTCATATTTCACTCTCAGATGTTCCTGCAACATATTCTGCAAATTTAATTACAGCTTCCTAGTCATGAAGATAGGTACGAAGGACTTTTTAAATGCCATTTGAGAAGATGCTCAGGAGATCACCTTAGTAATTTGTTTGATGTCACTATTTAGGGGCAGTGCCCATTTTCAAAAGACTGCTTCAAATCCCGTCTTCTACAGTACTCATCTCTGATCACCTCAGTCTAAAATCACCCACATTTCTATGCTCCCATAAGAAACCTGTTGTTATTTATTCCAATAAAGTCCCTACTGATTCTTACAAAATACAATTCCCATTTATTCCTGGGTTACTTAAGGATTCAGGTCCTGAAGCCTTATTGTTGGAGTTGAAAATCTGGACCTGTTTCCAACTAGCCATATGGTCTTAACCTATCAGTTATCTGAGATTTCATCAGTTATCTCAACTACAAAATGAAGATAACCCTTATCCTCATGGTTCTTGTATTAGTAAAGGTGTTAAAACATCTAATGCTCTTAGAAGAATATCTAGCACATAGTAAGAGTAAAGGAGTGTTAGCTACTATTGTTACTACTACTACTATTATTATTATTATTGTCTCTGGAACGTATCATATACTGCCTTTCAAAATATTTTGGCTAATTTTAATCAGGACTATAAGCCCCACAAGTGGCAAGAATCACACCCTATCCTTTGCAGCCACACCCTGCCACAGTTCTTTGAGATTTAGAAGTGCTCACCAAACATGTGTGAAACAACTGCAAAACAGACTTGTTTATCACTGAGAACACTAACTCTGTGGATTAAGTTTCTCTTTCATGAATAAGTTATAGGCTCTCGGAAGTCAGGAACTTCGTTCATTTTTGCTCATGTAGCACAGGGCTTAGCAATACATATAGTAGACAATACATATTGTTCAGTGAGTTAAGTTCATAAACACTAGAACATATGCACCATAGGTGGAAGTAGTCTGTTTACCATCATATCCTTATCGATTCACACAGACTTGGGACAAGAAGGTACTCAAGAAATATAGATGAAGAAATATATAGATGAAGAGTATAGTTATTAATGCTCAAGGGCTTTAAAGATTCCTTCAAGTAAGCTCTGCGAATAGGCAAAAGTCCTGAAAAAGAAATTAGTATCCAAAATGGACATCACCCAATATCAAGTGAGTCGAACACAGGAAACATGAAACCATATTTGGACAAAAATGACTGACATGACCATGAAACAGAGTTATGAATGGCCTCAAGTAACATTCAGTCCTACTTCTCCTGGGGTGACCTACCACGTCTGCAGGAAACTACTATGAAGTTGCCCCAAACAAGTCCCTTTCCCTGGTCCTTTGCATTTGCAAAGCCCAAACACTAATCTATTTCTCTAAAATTATGGCCCATAAATCTAAGGTCTTGGCACAAGTGGAGCAGTAAGGGAAAGATTAATATCCTCATCCTGCTTTTTCCCTTTTTCAAAATGAACACTGGGTTCAGCAGTAACAAATACCAGCCTCTGACTTCCCTTCTGAGATTTCCAAATCCACAGGCTCACAGTTCTCTCAAGCAGAAAATAACTTATTTTCTCTGTGCTGTTATCTGTCTCTTTCATTTTGGTTTGCAACTCCTTGAGTAATACGTTGTATAATTGACCACAGAAGAGAAGGAGGAAGGGAACTGTGTGCAACCAGAAGCTTTGGGGTCAAACTGGACCAGTGATTGTAAGGGGATAGTTTCTAGGCAATAGAGTCAGTCCCATGGTCATTTTATAAAGAGTTAAGTTAATTGCCTAGTGGAAAAAGAAACTACAGTTTATAATCAAAATATTTTGGGGAGGAATAATGAGAACAAAGATACTTCAGCTTTATCTTACGTCTCTCTCTACTCATAATAGCAATACACCAAGCAATCAGTCAACTTTTTGAGTATGTCAAGTGTGCTGAGCATGGTGCTAGGTATATATCATTTGTTACAGGGAGAGAACGTGTTTAAGACATGGACATGATCACTGCCAGTATCATGATATATGATGAAACACACATACAAAAACACACACACACAATTGTCTTCTGGGTTAAAAACAGAAAACAACAGAAATAAATAACTAGACATTATACCCATGCTGTCATAAATTGTATGATTCTTCCTAGTTATTTATGCTCCCTCTCTCTGTAATAGGATGACATGTCCCTGTCCCATTGGCATCAGGCTTGGCCACGTGACTTGCTTTCACCAATAAAATTGAAACAGGAAGCAATGAATGTCACTATTGCATTTTCTACCATTGTTTTCTTCCAGTGCCACAAGCCCAGATAGGGACTGCTCTTTTGGCCTGGATCCTGGTGTGAAGAGGCACAGAGCAGAGCCACAGTTCATATGTAATGTTAGTGAGAAATAAAATCTCTTTTTGGAAGGCAGTGAGATTTGGGACCACTTTGCTACTGTAGCAAAACCTAAACATAAATGGACTAAATACATATCTTGAAAGATCAAAATATCTCATACTTTATCATTTTGTTCCAGCTCCTTCCCTACTTCGTATATTTTGTAATGTTCTTCTCTTTTTGTTATGTAAAGTCAAAACCCTTAAGATAGAATTCAAGATTCCACAGAGTATAGACCCTGACTCCTCTTTAGCCTCATCTCCTGCCTTCCATTCCACACAATGCAGCCATACATAGATTATAGCCATATCTACAATCCTTTCATTTCCCCAAGATTTTTAAACTCTGTACTTGGCTCATAAAATCCCCCCTTGGAATTCTATCCATCCCCATACTCTACTTTCACTTTTCTGCAAGGTCAATTTCTATTTATTTTCAACCCCTTCTTCTTCTCCTCCCTTAAGCCCCCTCTGATCCACCTGAATAATTACCCTCTAATTCTTGTCACCAATGTAACATTAGACTTCACTGCAATTACTTTTTGACACTCCTGATACTGGGAGTTCCTTGAGAGCAGACTGCTATGCTTTAGAGATCTTTAGATCTCCAGCACCTAGTAGAGAGTCTGACATATAATAGATATCTGATAAATATTATGGAACTCATGGATAAATAAATGGTTGAATGAGTTAATGGTCTTCTGTTTTCCTTTTACACTGGCACGCGATTTTTAAAAATTCTTGATAAATGTCTAAGAGGAAGAGAAAAAATAATTGATTTAAGTGTGTTAAATTTGCTCTGATATAAAAATGTTATTATCTCCTTACTAGTATCTCCTCTCATAACAAAAGGAGTGTTTATACCCATGTAATAAAAATTGAAGTACATGCTAGATGGTATCATCTCAACTGGAGATTACTCCTTTAGTCCCTAATTTGGCTTTAATTTCTATATTAATGGTGATATTTACTTGAGTACCTGCAGGATGTTGTGTCAATCTTAGAGGTTTCTATCATATTTATTTTTACATATTTTCCAGTATGACATCATCCTAACCCCATAAGTATGTTCTTCACTTCATCTATGTAAACACTAGAACCCCAGAATAACCTTAGAAGGTTCCATTCGGTACATCTTTCCGTCTTAACTCAGGACATAAATAAATATCCCATGCTTCTCAACCAATTGAAGCTGTATTTCTGGCCAAATCATATTGCTTTTGTCCTTTCCTATTAGAAATACTCAGTGCGGCTTAAAAGCAGAAAACCTGAATTCAAGATCCACCTCAACTATAAACTGGTTATATGACCCAGGTTGTGTCACTTTTCCTTCTTTATTTTCAGTTTTTGCATTTCTGAAATGGGAGTGAAAGAGAGGAGGAAAAACGAAATTTCTTTTACATTTCAGCTGTGAGAAACAAATTAGCGTAAATTAATTCACTTATAAATTTAGAGGCAAAAGAGAGAACCCTGATATTCAGATTTTGAATGAACTAGCAAACTACCAGAAAAAACTTGAATCTTCCTTAGTACCTAAAACTGAAATCTACAAAACAGGCTGTAAAATCAGATAGACTTGGGTTGGAATTTCAGCTCTATCTTTTCTTGACTGTATGATCTTAGACAGTTGCCTGACCCATCTAGGCTTCAGATTTTTCATGAATAAAGGGAGGATAAGTTGTTTCATCTTCCAGAATGCTTATTCAAATCAAATGTCTCCATATCTCAGTTTATGACTTCTTTCTTCTGATTGTTCAAACCAAAATTTTGGAGTCATCTTTAATTTTTTTCCTCTCTCGTATTCCACATCTCATATCTATGAATTTCTCATAAATCTTTTTTTTAACATCTTTATTGGAGTATAATTGCTTTACAATGGTGTGTTAGGTTCTGCCGTATAACAAAGTGAATCAGCTATATGTATACCTATATCCCCATATCTCCTTCCTCTTTTGCCTCCCTCCCACCCTCCCTATCCCACACCTCTAGGGGGTCACAAAGCACGGAGTTGATCTCCCTGTGCTATGCAGCTGTTTCCCACTAGCTGTCTATTTTACATTTGGTAGTGTATATATGTCCATGCTACTCTCTCACTTCATCCCAGCTTACCCTTCCCCCTCCCCGTGTCCTCAAGTCCATTCTCTACATTTTCATCTTTATTCCTGTCCTACCCCTAGGTTCATCAGAACCATTTTCTTTTTAGATTCCATCATAAATCATTAATGCAACCATTTCTAATAACCTTCAATAGACCACTTAATACTCACAAAAACCTTATGAATTAAATAACAGTGATGATACTTATGATACCAGTGATAAAGTTAATGCTTAGCACTTATTTGTCAGGCACTGTTCTAAAGAATTGGGCTATATCATTTTTTTTTAGTTTTTTAAATTAATTAATTTTTAGCCGCAACAGGCAGCATGCCAGATCTCAGTTCCCTGACCGGGGATGGAACCCGTGCCCCCTGCAGTGAAAGCATGGAATCTTAACCACTGAACCACCAGGGAAGTCCCTGGGCTATATCATTTAATCCTTCTAACAACATTGTGAAGTATTTTCATTCACATTTTACAAATGAAGAAACTGAAGGACCAAGAGTTAAGTTATTTTGCCCAAGGCCTTAGAACTACTAAAAGAAGATCTGGTATTTGAACCCAGGCAATTTGGCTCCACTACTCTCACCGTGGATGCTGCACTATCTTCCAAATAAACACAAGTCCTTGGAGCCCTAGAGAGAAGAGAAGAACACTGAAACTCAAGCCAAGGCTGCACACTTTCAAAGAAACGCTGCCCATGAAATCAGGAAATACGGGCTTGAATTCCAGTATTATTACTTTCTATGTTACCACGTGTATTTTCTGAATCTCTCTGAGATTTAATTTCCTCATTCAGACTTGGAATTTTGGTTTTCATCTAGAATATTTGCTAGGTGCCACTCCAATATCCATTCCCCCTTATTCCTTCCTAGCAGTACCATGAATTTCTCAGCTACGTGTAAGGGAAAGGCATTAACTGAACTCTAACCCAGGCATGGCCCTATATCTATAGGAAAGGGCCACCCACGAGGAGATGTGACCTTCGGTAGAGAATCACAACGACTATCAACCCTAGTAGGTAGCAAGCTGAGAGAAAAAGTCCCCAACTTCACTTTTTCCTGCCCATCAGTTTCCTGCTGAACCCAAGTGGAAACCAGTAGGCAACAGAGACGAAGGCTACAGTCCATGAAGATCAGTCTCCCAGCACAGAGGCAGAGAGCAGGATAGAAAAGAATGGGGAGTGGGTCTGGAGGGACAAATGAAAAAGATCCAGCATAATTTAATTGTCAGTATAAAGTCTGAATGTCTCGGAATGCCGAACCTCCATCACAAGAGGGAAAGGTAAGAAGAAAAGTCAAGAGACCCCTGGAAAATGAAAATCCATACCTCAGGATATTATAAGAAAACACATTTCCTTTCAACTTAATTAATAAAAACTGATTTGTGTTATAATGGCAAAGAGTTCTTTCAGCATTATTAAATTTTTACTTCTCAGTCTTGGCATTTGCATTCTTAGCCGTCTTCACATCTTTGAATTTGCCAGCAGCTCACCTCGGTCAGTCCTTATTCTTGTTTATTGCAAGTCTTTTCCATCTGGACTAAATCACATCTGTCCCAGCAGTTGCTGTTCACATAAAATAGGGGACCAAGAAAAGAATGAACTGATAATAACTCCTCCTTGAAGAAAATACCTGGAGTTTCCATAATTCGTTTTCTTGATAAAAATAAGTCTCTTCAATTTTCCCCCTCACTTCTACTGTCTACAGCTGCCTGCATTTTCAGTCAAGCCACCATGTAATACTTGCTTTCAAACTTACCCTTTAAAGTGTTTTCTCTCTGATACCATGATCATTCTTACTCTAGTTTATTTTATCAATAATTAAAGTGTTTCAAGCTTTTCATCCAGCCAACCCTGTGAATTACCTTTTTTTTTTTTTTGGCAAGGGAGTGGGAATTTAAGGTTTGCTTTAGAGTTTCACGAAACAGAAAGAACATTTCTTTCCCTATATAACTCCTTTGCCACGAAACCGGAAGCAAGAATGGTCCCAAATTTATCCTGGGAGACCTCTATTCTGTCCAACTTGTACACCCTGAAGATTCAAGACAATCTCTGCTGGACAGGAAGGAGTTTACATGGGAAGTCTCTGCACAATGATTCCTTCCAAGTACATTTAGTGACAAATTGTCTTTAAATTTTAGAAGCTGAAATTTCAAGATCCGATGGGATTTGTCTCAAAAGTATATAAAATTGCAGTCGCTACATGGGGCAACAATTTAATGCCCCCTAAAGAAATGGAAAAGATGAAAATAAGGTTGCTATTTGAGAGTTAAACTAAATAATCCTTGCAAAATGCATCAAAGCAGAGTTATGCAGTTATCACAGAGAGGCGAAACTGGCTGTCAAGAGTAAAAGTGCAGCGTCTACCGCAACTATAGTAACATGAACAACTAATTAGAAAATTTTAAATTCAATGCACAGTATGTCCGATACTACGTAAAGCACTTGCCATTATTATTTTATTTAACTCTAACAAAGCCCTATGAGAAAAATGGTATCATGGTTCTCCTGTACTGATGAGAAGACTGAGACTTAGGGCCATTAAATAACTTGCTTGTTCACCCAGGTAGTAAATGAGCGTTGGGACTTGAACCTTTAAAACGACTACAGTCTGTATGTCCAATCTGAGAGGAAGGACAGAGGATGGAAACTCTGGTAGGCACATGCTGGTAGATTTGTGCAAGGTAACACAACCGTGAAGTAAATACCCATCCCCCCGGAAGGCACTTGTGGAAATAGACACAGCACCTGTATTGGGCTGAAGTTATTAAACATAGTAATCTCAGAGCTGGCTCCCTGACGCTGATTCCAGGCTTACCAGTGATACTTAATCACTTAGTTTCTTCTGTAACTTCCCTACCAGAAAATGATGTGTTGCATCTAACGGCATTTGAATTATTTGCTGCAGACTGTTATAAGCTATTAGTGTGAGTTTGTTTTATATACCTTTAGAAACAGGACATTAACAAGTTTGAATTTAAGGACCTGTGAAATGAGCATCTATATTTTTTATCTTCCTGGGTCAGGAACCAACTTCTACCACCTCATGACTGAGGAGATATTTCATTCCTCTCCCTCTAAGCATGGATTTTGAATGGAAGTTTCCAAACTTTTGCAGATCAAATCTCCCTAGCCACAGTCAGCATCTGGCCCACAGTGGACCTATCATAATATTTAATCTACAAGCCAAATTGTGAGTCCAGAGATGCACACCTACAGCAAATGGAACATATCCCTAAGACTGTTTAACCTGGGATTAGAGGGAGTGCATTTCATGCTCTTTCCTAAGATGGTACTGTATGACTCTAGAGCTATGGGCAGCCACAGTCTCCATTGTGTGGGAACAAACCAATCTATAGTAATAAATAAAAGTGTACATAGAGAAAACTGGAGAGGAAAGAGAGAGAAAATCAATTTATTATGGATGACAGTTGTTTCCTGACCCTGCTACAACTGCTACTCTCTGCCCTCAGTTAAGCAAGATTTCTAATTACCCTCCTTTTAGGCCAAAGCTAGTTCACATTTGGTTTCAACCCAAAGAGTGATGACTAATATGCATGTTAATTTAAAGACCAAACATGGACCAATACAGCCAGGACCACATATAGTTGTATACTCTTAGTCAAGGTGAGGATGGAACTTCCCTGGTGGTCCAGTGGGTAAGACTCCGAGCTCCCAATGCAGGGGGCCCAGGTTTGATCACTGATTGGGGAACTAGATCCCGCATGCATGCTGTAACTAAAAAGTCCGCAGGCTGCAGTGAAGATCCTGTGGGCCACAACTAAGACCTGGAGCAGCCAAAGTAAGTAAGTAAGTAAATAAATAAATAAAACATATATTTTTTTAAAATGAGGAGCAGAGGCCAAAATCCAGTCATGCAACTTGGTATGAGGCAGTGTCCACCCAGCGGTAGTGACTTTTTAGAAATTTTCATAAACCACCCTAATCACAGGCTAATGTTGGCCCTGAGCAAAGTCAACCAAGTAAGTATCAACTTGCAAATCCTCTTGGGAGCCAAGTATACAGAGAATACCCAGACCTTATCTAATTTCTTCTAAATTAAATGTCCCCATGAGTGTGTGATTGAGAGATGTCAACATTTGAGGATGATGTACCAGACCACTACACACACACATATACAGGCCCACTCCAATCTCAGTAAATCCCAGATGCTGCTTTTTTGTTGCTAAGTGAGAAAATTTAGCCAGTTTTCTTTCTCAATAACCATGAGAAGAAAGCATATTCTAATATGATGAAATTTCTCTCAGATGTAGAATGTTTAACAAACATTACAGATTCAGCTGACAATTCCTGGGTTAGATATGATTTTCTTGTAAGTTTCAGGAGTTCACATGTTCACATGTACATGTGAACGCCCATACCAAACTCCCCAAGTAAGCCACATAATCCATGCAAATGCTCAGTCACTTGGATGTGATATTCAATGTTTCCAAGTCCACAAGCTATACTTATCCTGTTTCCTGGGTATCTTAAAAGAGTTCCCTTGTTGTCATTGTGGTGAGTAAGCCAGCCATGTCATAACAGCCTATCACCGCCAGCCACCACCCTTAAACTCATCACAACTATCTTTCATATTCTCTTGACTATTATTAGGGAGCATAAAAAGAAAACTGGGCTGTTGGCTTTTCCATTTACCCAGTGAGTCACTTTATCTCTAAGCCATATAGGGAATTGTAGAAAGGATGATAATTTAAACATTGATTGCATTAACAAGTAACCGAATGGGGAAATAGGCCACAATTCTTATTATGCATGTCAGTCAAATCTCTCACCAAACACCATCACTGGAGCTCCTGAAACAATAGCTGATGATATCCACTTACATTTCCATCCATTTGGATTAATCACTGATGATTTATTCTTTTAGTTAAAAGACCGTGAAACATAATGACTAAGAATACAGGCTTTCTAGTTGGTACATGACCTTGGTAAAGGGATTGAAATTCTCTGGGCCTCACTTTTCTCACTGGTAAAGTGATGATAATAGTGGTACCTATACTATAGAACTGTGGTAAGTATGATAATACATATAGAATGTCAAGAATCATTCCTAACATATGGCAAGGACTCAGTCAGTTTTAGCTCTTATTAGTTTGCACATATTTCATAAATATTTAAGCTTTATCATATGTTGGGTATTATATTAAGAAATGAAGAAGGAAAATATAAAAATGAGTAAGACAGTCCTGCTCACAAGAAGACATTATTTAGTAGAGTGAGGAAATACATAAACAATTAATTCTAACAAAAAACAGAATGAATTAAGCGTTAAATAGAATGAAAAATCACGTTCTAACATGCTACAAATATTCCAGGTGGCTGATTCTAACTGGGTCTTCAAGAAAGCCTTCTCATTAGGACTTCACAGCTTAGGTACATGATAAAGATTAGGTGAGTGAGTTAAATGAGATCAAAAGTGGAATAAGAGAGAGAATGAAAACTTCCACAGAAATCCTTAAGTAACTCCCTTCTTACAAATCTTGGCCCACAGTAGGTGCTTTGATTAATCTTTGCTGAAGCAATAAAATAAATACTATATGTCCTTGCTATGGGTCAGTTTATGACACCTGAGTCTGCTCAATCATTCTGTGTTGAATTTTCATAAGTCTGAACCCTCACAGTGAACCTACCAGCAAGAACAGTCAGAAGAAACCCACCCTTGTGATTGTGGTAGCAGCCCTGAGGCTTTTTTCTCTTGTGCAATAGTTATATTTCCACACCAAACAAAACAAAACACCTCCTGGGTAGTAAAGCATTGAAAAAGTAAGAAAAGAGAACAACTGTGGAAATTCATACTAATGTATCCTTATCCTCTGGCTTCCTTGCATTTGTCTCCATGACTGTGATGCTGAGAAAATGTTTCCATCGTATCAGGGGTGTTGTCACTGGAAGGGAACTCAGAGGGAGTCTAATCTCCTCCCACCCCATCTTCTAATGGCACAGATGAGGAAGTGGCTCTCACCCAAGATTGTAAGACAGGTAGGTACAGCATGATAAAACAATAATAATAATAATAAAAAGAGCAGGTAAGGATACAGACAGACAGAATCAAACAAAATGAGTAAGAAGTATGAGGCCTTCAAGACGATGGATGCAAAACACAAAAACCAGAAACATGCAAGAACTTCGGCCTGGGTACTAGGCATAGAGATAAAATCATGTTTTGGGTTTGAACTCAAGGAAGGGTCTAGAGGAAGTTCTCTCTGTTTGTTAAGGTCCAGGCAGTAAAACAGAACTCATGCATGCTAGTTCAGTAGAGGGATTTCAATAGCATGAACCAGTTTAAAAGGTCTAAGACAAACTGAAAGCCAACTAGGAGATACAAGGGAACCCCAAGATTAACAACACCAGAGAGCCACAATGATACCTGGGATGGGAACATAAAGAAAACTATCCAGGAGTGAATATTACCAAATCCCAGTAGGTGAGGCCAAAAAGAGGGGTTTTACAGCAGGATCTGGAACTGCCGAGGAGACAATGCCTGGCAGACATATCATAAGGAGCAAAGGAGTGAAGGAGAGAACATTCTGGTTTCCATCCAGAATGTTGCCATCCAGTCTCTTGCCAGGGCTTCCGTTGTCTGAACATAGCAGAAAGACAGCTGGCAAGTAAGTCTTAGAAGTAACAGTGGCTGACCTTCCAAAATTCAGAGCAGATCAGGGGACAGGAGAGGAAGGATTGTGAGAGCAAACAGGCAAACGGCAGGCAGAGTGAATGAGAAACCAGAGAAGTTGAAACCAGAATTCAAAGATGTGGATTTGAATATTGAACCAAGAAGAAAACTCATTCAGAAACTAAAAGTGGTGCAAGTGGTTAAAGATTCCTTCTTTTTCAAAAAATGTTCCCAATGTATTTTACAATAGATACTCAACTGTATCAGCTTTATGAGTTAATTACACAGCGACATCCTTATTTTGATCCAAGAATGGCTAGTAAAAGTAGGGTGATCGCCTTAAAGAAGCATAAATGCAAAGCAAGTGGTCCAAAAACTTTTACAGAGAGCTTCATGCAGAGATGGTGTTGTGTATTCAAGTCATGATAGTAATAATAGCTACATTAATTGAGTGCATAGTATAGAATGTATACTGTACTGGACACTTTGTATGCACTAGTCCTAAATAGTACTGCAAGGTAGCAGCATAACCACACTTAATTGTGAAAACTGAGACACAGAAAAGTTAAGTGAACTGTTCAAGGTAAGACAACCAATAAACTGGGAAGTGAGTATTAGAATTCCAGTCCAGCTTAACTCCAAAACCTGTGCTCACGACATTAAACTGCCCTATCTCAGTACATTATAATGAATGATCTCAAATCCATATATTGAAAGAGAGTAGATTTAGAGGCTAACTGCATGGGAGCTGGAACCAGATGGGTTCAAATCTTAGCTCTGCCAGCTAATGACTGTGTTACCTTACAAGATGTACTATTATCCTGCTGCTGCTATAACAAGTCACCACTACAAATATAGGGGCTTAAAACAACAGAATTTTTAAAAATTTTATAGTTCTAGAGGCCTAATATGAGAAACGAGTCTCACAGGGTTAAAATCAAGGTGATGGCATGGACGGTTCCTTCTGGAGGCTCCAGGGAAGAGTCTGTTCCTTGCCTCTTCCAGCTTCTGGTGGTTGCTGCTCTTCCTTGACTCACACCACTCCAAACTGCTTTCATTGCCCCATCATCTTCCCCTCTACAGTCAAGTCTGCTCTGCCTCTCTTTTATAAAGACACCTGTGGCTATATAGGGCCCCCCAAGATAGTCCAGGATAATCTCCTCAACACAAGATTCTAAACGTGATCATATATGCAAAGTCCCTTTTACTACCTAATAGTCACAGGTCCCATGGATTAGACCTGGATATCTTTGGGGGCCATTATTCAGCTTATCACAGGAGAGTTAATTAACCTTCATTTTTTTCATTCCTAAAATAGGCATAACAGGATCCACCACTCGGGCTGTTATAAAAATTAAATAAATTAATATGTGTAAATCCCTAGGGTAGTTTGCTAGGGCTGCCATAATAAAATATCATGGACTGTGTGGCTTAAACAACAGAACAGTATTTTCTTACAAGTTCTGGAAGCTACAAGTCTGAGACCAAGGTGTCTGCCAGGTTGTTTTCTTCTGAGGCCCCTCTCCTCAGCTTGCAGATGGCTGCCTTCTCCCTGGGTCCTCGCATCATCTTTCCTCTGTGCTTGCATACCCCTGGTGCTCCTGTGTGTATCCAAAGTTCCTCTTCTTATAAAAACAGCAGTCAGATTGGATTAGGGATCACCCTAACAGCTTCATTTTAGTGTAAGCACCTCTCTAACGGTCCTATTTCCAAAGTACAGTCATTTTCTCAGGTTAGGGCTTCAACGTATACATTTGTGGTGGAGACAATTCATTTTATAACAAGACTTTAAGAACAATGAAAATAATCTTTCTATAAATGTTGAATATTTTTTTGAATTGTGCTTCCACCTTTCCAAACAAATGAGTATGATATCCTCCAGTATGAGGGTTTGTGAGAACAGGGGCTGTCGACTTAGTTCACTGCAGTATACCCATTGCCTGGCACAATCATTGGCTCATAGTAGGAATTCGTATTAACTCTCTATGACTGCTCTAACAGATTACCACAAACTGGTACCTTAACACAACAAAAATTTAGTCTTTCACAGGTCTGGAGGCTAGAAGTCCGAAATCAAGGTGTTTGGCAGGGCCATGCTTTTTCAGAAGGCTCTAGAGAAGAGTTCTCCCTTGTCTCTTCCAGCTTCTTGTGGCTGCTGGCAAACCTTGGCATTCCTTGGCTTGTAACTGCATCACTCCAACCTCTGTCTCCATCATCACATCTTCTTATAAGGGCACCTGTTATTGGATTTCAGGCCCCCTGACCTCATTTTAATAAATTACATCTGCAACAAGCCTATTTCCAAATAAGGTCATTTTTCTGAGGTTCTCTGTAGACATGAGTTTTTAGGGACACTATTCAACCTAGTAAGGTACTTAATAAATATTTAATTGCATGAATAAATGTATTAGTTCTGATTTTGAATCGACCAAATAGGCCTATTGTTGTAGGCAGTCTAGAAAAAAAGTAAGGCAAGAAACCAGAGTGGCTGAGATTCAAGTGTGTGATTCTTAGCGGGAAAAATCTCTTTACATTTGACCTTGGTTAGTGGCAGTCAAGAATGAGCTCAGAATCTCCCCAGACTGAAATGAAGGGTCATGTCTCCCTTGTCTCTCCACACATAAACACAAAGATTTGAGAGGTTTAGCTGGAATTAGAAAAGAAATTGTCAGTTTGTACGTAGGCTTTAAACTAGACTTTCTGGTCATGAAAACTGCATCAATTAAGGAAATTTACTTTGAGCAAAAAAAGTATATACCAACTCTTGTAGCCCACAGCAATTAAATGAGGACACTGGGAAAGCTTCAAAACAACCATTTACTTCACTTTGGTGGGAGCAACATTATTCTATTGACCCAAACCTTCTGTCTACAATTACAAAGTTGGAGAGCTAGTTTACAGTATAGATTTCTCAATATAGACTCTCAAAATACATCTTACATAGGTGTGTGCATGACTAGTAATTAGTCATTGCTTTATCCATCTTATGAGCCAAAGTAGGATAGATACCATAGATAAATAAAACATTAGTCAATGCAGAATGGCTAAAAATGGGCTTAATCGAAGGTTGGAAGTAGACTGGGGCTGACTCCATATCTGCCAGTCACCTATTATTTCTCTCTCTGTGTGTGTGTGGGCTCCATGGAAGATACAGTTAATATTCTGTGCCAAAATAAAAAATAATGATAATCTAGATAATTCTCCACCAGGAAAATAACCATTTACTTTGCTTATTCTCTATGTAAAATTTCATCTAAAGAAGATTTAAAAAACTCTAGTCAAAACAAGTATTAATGGGTATTAAAATTTATTGATCATCAGGGTCCTGGTAGGTACTTTCCTTTCTATTCATGCTTTGTCGTGTATTTTTTTCCACAAGCATTCATTTCTATATGCAAGTCAGAAACCAACATCACACATCATCCCCATTGCCATAGCATCTGGTGTATTCCAGTAGCCAAAAATGTCTGCTTCAAAGGAGGGAGTTAAATGTCCCTAATGTGTATAATTGCTCAATATGATCCTCAGTTAACAGAGGTAGAGAGGAATTTCTTCCCGAAATAAATAAGTCATTAGCTTATACTGCACCTTAGCTTATACTGCAACTTCACAAATTAGCATCATCCCGTAGTTCAGGGTATAGAAAGGGATTGCGCTTGACCTAAAATAATATTCAGCTGGAGGTTAAAGAGGAACAAGAATCGTATCATCTCTTCTGTGCTGCTTCTGCCGCTGAGACTCAATTGCTGAAGGCAGATTGATCTTTCAGAAGCAGCAGGCAGATTGCTCTGAGTTTTGGGAACCAGTTCCAAACACACACTCCTCTGACTGAATATTACAGTTAAGATAGCATCCTCTGGGGCTATGTCAGCAGGCGTTGCAAACTTGACCATTTCAGCTCAGTGATCTCTGATCTATTGATCAGAGAGGCTGGGCTGGAGTTGGGGGTGGCGGGGTGAGGGCAGAGGATGGAAGGCCCCCAGACCTGAACTAAGAGAGAGAGAGAGATAAGGATTGGATTCTCTTGGGGAAATAATATGGATTTATAGTATAATATATTAGTCCATCCCCTTAATGAAAGAATAATTGGATATAAAGGGGTCTTAAAAAAGTAAACCATATCTATCATAAAAATTTTTACAAAAAATAAAAAGTGTCTTACCCTGTCTTCTTCAGCTTTGAATCACTAACAACTATCATACCCTCAGAGACACAAAAATTACCAACATCAGGGCAAAAGTGCACATAAAGACATTCTCAAAAGTACCTATCAGATGAACGCATGCCTGCATGAAAAGTACAAAGGAGTTTCTCTTTGTGCTTCCAGAAGTGTTAAGGGCACTTGTTTTCAGATCAATTCCTTTTGAAAGATGTTTAGCTACTTAATAAATTGTGCCAATCCTTATTAATTTCTCTCTGTCTCTGCTAAAACCTTAGGCTCTGACTCTTGGATTCTACTAGACAAATGCATCCAGTTTTCACATTATTTTATTATAATAAAAGAGCTTTTCTTTTTCTGAAAACAAAAATGCTCAAATAGCTTTTGCCACTACTATACAGAACCCTAGGCTGAAGACTTTTGTTGTATCTACTCTACCAAATCCTTCATCATTATCCTCCTTCTTATGCCGAAAATGATTTGTGCAAAAATGGGCAGCGTTGGAAGAACCAATACTTTTATGCTTTTGGACAAGGTTTTATACCAATAAGATGTTTGGGCAATCAGATGATGAATGAAATAATATCAGGGATTTATGTAAAGCTTATCTTCAAGCTGTTCCCTAAGTTAAAATCCCTTGGACTCTGAAGCCATTCAGAGTTCTCCACCTTGAAGTCCCACATAATGATCTACTCTTTAGAACCTTGATAAAAGAGGGCCAACCAATTTCATCAATTCATTTGCCTTGCAGTTCAATGAGTGACAATGAGATAATTTTTAAAATTCCCCAGCAAAATATTTGTCAACTTCTGATGCTCTAATTTCATGAAAAGACTAATGATGGAGACCCAAAGAGATGGCTGGACATCTAGTTCTCCTCAATCACATCTTTTTAAAGCTTCTAGTACTGAACTTAGGTACTGGAATCCAAGAAAACTAGATTCACTTTATCTGTATGACTTGGGCAATGGCCACAGCCTTTCAGAAAAATTAAAAATCAGACTTTGCAAATAGCTACTGTTACAGTTTTAAGGGCTATTTTGTCCTTTATCTCATTTTCAGTTGTACCTTTTAAAGAAAGAAGGAAAGACATCATCTTACCAATTGTTTGTGTACTGGGTTTAATGGCATCCCCCCCAAATTCACGTCAACCCAGAACTTCAAAATATGACCTTATTTGGAGATAGGGTCTTTGCAGATGGAATTAAGTCAAAGTCATACCTCATTACAGTGGGCCCCAATCTAATGACTGGCGTCCCTATAAGAAGAGAAAACAGAGACACAGAAACACACACAGAGGAGGCCATGTGATGATGGAGGAAGACAGTGGAATGATGCATCTAAAGCCACGAAACACCAAGGATTGCCTGCAATCAGCAGAAGTGAGGAAGAAGCAAAGAAGGCTCCTCCCCTAGAGCCTTAAGAGAGACCATGACTCTGCCAAAACCTTGATTTTGGACTTCCAGCCTCCAGGACGGTGAGAGAATATATTTCTGATCTTTTGAGCCACCTAGGGTGTGGTACTTGGCAACAACAGCCTTCAGAAAATGATCTAGCCTGTGATTATATCTCTATTTTGTAACCCTCTCCATTCAAGTCACACCAGGAATCCAAATATGGAGCTAATTTCATGGTTTCTCTATTTAGGAAGAATCTGTCCCCAGCAATTCCAGAGCCTCCCTCCTTGCCATAGCTCTTTCCTCTTATTGAAGAATGCATCAAAGGTAGTAATCTCTAGTCTCCTGAGAGACCAAGTCTGGAGGGAATTCTGAAATCAAATCACCATAATAGTACTATTATTTTTATTATAAGATTATCCCACAAATTATTATTCTCTTAATTAACTCCAAGTCAATAAAATAGAAATATCTGCTGATCTCAGTGATGATGGTGTCCATCAATGGGTAGTGCCAGGTCTTCAGCAGCTCAAAGCAGAAGTAGGCAGTTTCTCTCCTTAGTGGCAGTTCCCAAAAGTAGTGGCAGGGGTCTTTATCATCATGGTTTACAGCAGCCTCTCCTCAAGGTGGGGTGGTTGCAGTGACAGACAGAATCTAATGACAGTAATTTTTGCTCTTAGCAATGGTGGTAACTGCCAGACATAAGGGTTCCTAATGTGATTTCATTCTGTGATTTTGGTAGGTTCTCTGGTGTATTTCACTTCCTCAAATAGTGCCTAAGTCTTTTAACAACTAGACATCACAGTGCAACTATCTCTGTATCACTTCCAGAGGCTGCAGGATTTTTGTAGACGACAAGGGTGATAGGAAATCGCATTGATGCACATAGAATCATCTGGAAAGCTTTAAAATAGAGATTTCTACACTGCACCCCAAGAAATCTGTAAAGGGCCTGAGGATTGTGTTATTTTTATGTGGTAGGACAATCCACGGTCCAGCGTTTGAGAGCCTTAGCTCTAAAGACAGCCTAGAGTGTTCCACGAAACTAATTTGATATACGGAAGTGAGTGTCAGTAAGAGCTCACAGGTGCACTTCTCCTAGCTAGCTTCTTAGCCAGTATCCTCTCAGTTTCTTGAACACACCAAACTCCTTTCTCATCAGGGCCTTTGGCACTTCCTTTGTCCTTTCCCTGAAATAGTTTTACCTTTCAGCAACATGCTTCTGCCTCCTTCTCATCATTCGGACCTTAGCGCAAAGGTCCCCTTCTCTGACCAGCCGTTGAAGGTAATGCCTCCATTCCACAGTTATTCTCTCCTTATCCTGTATTACTTTCTTCACATCACTTACCTCTAGCTGAAATTCTCTTATTTCTATATCTCTTTCTTGGATTACTGTCATTTTCCCTCACTGCACTATGCTCGTAATGACGGCATGACCCTGGCCCATCTTGGTCACAGTAGTAGAGCCAGTATACAAAAAGTGGCTGGCACAAAATAGAAATGTAATCAATTAAATGCATATAAAATGAAAGTAACATGTTTTTCACATTTCTTGATATCTAATTAGCAAAAGAACTCAGCTCAATAAACAACAGTGGCCATGATCCTGGATAACCTCTTAGTTTCCTTTTGTTAAACCTTTAAGGGAAGCCAAACCTCTGATTCTCTTTTACACACACTAACAACACAAATCACTACAACTCAGAAGTTTCCAGTATAGAGCTCCTCTCTTGTTATAATCTGAATCCAATTATCCAGAATACTTGATAAAAATCCCTCTTTATGCACTCCCCAGCCATCTTATCCAGATTTATACATGTTTTAAAACTGTATCCCATAAAACAGGACTAGCTATTGTACAATTGCCCACAACCAATGTACTAACTAAATTCTATTAGTAACTCTGGGTAATGTTAGCATTAAAATGCCCTGAAAAAAAGCACAAAACAAGACATTTATTCAAAGGAAGCCCTAAGTCTTTTGTACCCTTTTTTTTTTTTTTTTCATACTAGAGCCTGGAAGTGTTCACTTCCTGGGGAGTAATTCATAAAATAAATGACTCCTTGAAATATGGTCTACCTAGAAACTCAAAAGCAAAGTTCTCTAGCCCTGCCACATTTTAAGTTAAATCCAGAATGTCCATGGTGTTTCTAGTAAGGTGATTTACTTTCCTTCCACATGTAGTACAATAAACATGTTTGCCCTGGAGAAAACAACGTTGGTACCTCACATTCAATCCAATTCAGCTCCCCAAAAAGAGGTCAAGTGAGGCTCACCAAACAAATATCAAAATCCTTGAAAAGTACAAACTTCAGTTATAGGTATGATAAGATACAAGCAGTCTGCAAATAGCATATTATAAACATACAAATTTATTATGCTTTTTAGTTCATCTTTCATTACAGAACTACTAACAACGTACTCTTCTTACAGATTCTCTTTGCAAGAAAACGGACTTATAAAATATGACATTTATAGCAAGTAAAATCGAAGTCTTCATAAGCCAAGAGAAGAAAATTTACCCATTGTTACTAGAAGGAAGAATGAATATTTATTGTGTAGCTACTACATATCAGCCATTTCACAGGAAGATTTACTTTTGTTATTTTTATTTAGTGCAAACCACCCTACTGTAGATATTATCAGTTCTGTTTTTAGATGGGTAAATTGAGTCTCAGAGATGTTAGCAAATTATTTAGAGAGAGAGCTTGGAACGTAGCTATGGCTCCAATGCCCATGCTGTTTTCCTTATCCCATGTTGATTTTCTCTGTGCTCATGCCAACATATATTATTAGAAATTTGAACTTAAATCTGCTGTAAGAACTTCATGAAGACTGTCTCAGTCAGCTCAAGCTGCTATATCAAAATACCATAGACTAGGTTGCTTAAACAATAGACATTTATTTCTCACAGTTCTGGAGGCTGGGAAGTCCAAGATTAAGGTGCCAGCAGGTTCTGTTCTTGGTGAGGGCGCTCTCCCTGGTTTGCAGACAGTAGCCTTCTCCTAACGCCTTGCAATATTACAGCACTATTTAGCAAGTTTCAAGACTGTTTCTTGACATGATCTTGCCCCGATAAAGATTCTGTTTAAGTTAAAGCACTTTCTACCTACTTAATCATTTGATGTATTTTGATCATTCACAATACAAATATTATTCTTTTAGCTCAAATCTCTTTTAATACTTTTTAATGCTCTGGTCACTGCTTATCTTTCTAAAATACTTCCAAAACAATACCAATCCCCCCCTGTGTTTACCACTTTGCTTCCTTCTTCCTTCCAGCTAAAGTTGCTTTGGTTTGCTGTTTCTTATTTGAAGTTTGTTTTTTTGAATCCACATACCAATCCCATTCCTACACCTAAGGGCTGGTTTGTACTTTTTCTTTTTTTTTTAATCCCAAATATGACTTTTTCAGGTCTTTGATTTGTTCCCTTTGCTTCTGCCCTGACTGAAGTAAGCTTCACTCTTTGGAAGCAATGGTCTTTGATCTTGACTGGATCAGCTCCCCCAAAGCATTTAATGAGATGTTGGATTTTAGATGGAAACAGAAAGAATAAAAAGCCAATGGTTTAAAGGAATAATGAGAGAGTCAGAAAAAGGTTGCTTTGTCCCTAGTATAGTCATCAATTAATATTTATTCAGTACCCTCTGGGTCATGAGATGGAACTAGATAAAGTAAAACTTTGATGATGCGCTAACTGAATCATTAGAAATCTGTTAAATTTTACCTTTAGAATCACAGATAGTTAGAAGCAGAGGAACTTTAGAGATAATCTACTGCCACCCCGCCATAAAATGACCAGAGAGGCTAAATGACTGGCCTAGGAGCATAGGTAGTTAATGCCAGAATGGCCATGTGAGCTTAAATGTTTTCCAAAAGCATTGTGATCTGGGTGAATTCTAAGAAACTTTTACAAAATGAACAGGTAGGCAGAACAAGTTTGTAGGTTACAAAGGTAAGGTCAAAGATTTGTGAAATAGGAAGTCCAGGGAAGAAACATCATCATCCCCGTTTTATATTTTACTGGTTAAAATATGGATTCAAATCTCTGCTTCACTCAATAGGTGAATTATTTGTGACCTTGGGTAGATTACTTAGCCTATGTCTCAATATCCTTAGTATAAAATAGATTTGATAACAATAATGTCAAAAAAACTTAGAGTAAGGATTAAGATAATGTACATATGTTGGTTAGGGATTGCATTTGGCTGCCCATACACAAAACACAATTATAAAAGTTTAACCAAATGGAAGACTTTTTTTTCCACAAATTAAAAGTCTAGAGATAGTTATTCCAGGGTTGGTACAGAGGCTCCAGAATGCCCCAGGATCCTTCTATCTTCTTGTTCCATCATCCCTTATATGAGGCTTGCATCCTCATGGCTGTCTGATGAAAGCCAGAGGGCTGCTCTCCCCCAGGCTCATATCCGCATGGCAGACAGAAAACAAAGAGAAAGTAACAAAGGAGTGGCAGAATTTTCCCAGAAATCCATAGCAGACTTCTTAGTCTAAACCTGTTGACAGAATTCTGTTACATGGCTGTTCCTAGTTTCAAGAGAGGCTAAGAAATGTAGCTTTTAAACTAGGCACATAATTTGGGATTCTGTTAACACAGAAAAATAGAATAGGAAAGACAATTGACCATGTCTCCTCCAACAGTTAAAGTATTTAGTGCAATACTTGGCATATAGTAAGTGCTTAAGAAATGTGAGCTATTATTAGCATTCTTATCATTAAAAAAGAAACCGAGGCTCCAGGTTAAATAGGAGTGCCTACCATCTCCCAGCACTGTGATGAAGAGCTCTGCTTATGTTATTTTATTCGGTAGTCACCACAACCTTATGAAGTTAATTTTGTTTGGCATAACAATAATATTTGGACATAAAGAACATTAACACTTAGAGAAAAGTGAAACATCTTGTCTAAGGTCTGACAGCTAGGGAATAATTGAGCTGAGATTCAAATGCAAGTTCATTTGACTCTAGAGACCCCCTCTCTATCCATTCTGCCACTCTGTGACACCATTTTATTTTTTTTGTCAAGAATAGTAACACCATGGGCCTTGTACTATTTCCTCATGTGATCTTTTGGGGGCTTGACTCAACTATATTGGTCATCTTCAGTCTGGGCCATTTTAAGCTGTGAAATGTGAGTATAAGTTATTGGAAAGGTACTTGAGGGCAATGTGAGATAGAAAGCACAGACAGCAGATCCACAACAACATTCCTAACAGACATCTGACTCCACAGCACATGTGGCCCCCGCACTCTCGGTACCTTAGAACTGAACAATGCACTCCCACACCTCATTCCTGAGATGATGTGTGGGGTTCTTACTGCCCACAGGAGACCAATAGCACTGCACAATGAGTCACGTGGTGGACTTGTTGCCACATCTATCCCACAGAACTCTGAGTGCTTCTGGGTTTCTGGAAGACCTTTACAAGGTAGAATTTCTCACTTCCTTCCCAGACAGGATGAGTCCTTAGCGACACATCTTTAACCTCCCTGAAACTTCTTCAGAAGGTTTTCAACATTAAACAGGTGGGAACCATGCTCCAACACTTTATGATAATTTATTCCTGACTATTACATAAAAAGGTTTCAGACTCAGTTAAATCAATACCCTCACCGCCACCATTTGCAAGGTACCCGAATAATAGGAAAACTGACACATGATTCGAGGGGCTTAATAATATGGAGGAGTGTGAGAATACTCCCCAGTAGTCTACAAATGTGGATAAATATAAAAATTAGTGCTTTGAAGAGACTGGGGGGAAAAGGATTGAACGAAAAGACCAGAATGCAGATCAGATGTGAGGAAGATCTTTTAGAGGCTTCTTGCTTTGGAGCTGGTGGAAAAGTTGAAGTGGGTGATTATCTTAGTAGACCTTTCACTAATATGGGCACTGATATCCCCTACAGCTTCCATGTTCTACGTGTTGGTACTTTTATGTTTGGAATAACAGAAGCCTCCTCAAAATAGCTGATGCAACAAGGAGGATTTATTATATCTATTATTTATTCAAAAACTACTTATCCAGGCCTCCAATGTGAAAATCTTATTCTACAGTGTTGGAAAAGAGTGGTGAGCCAAATGGATGAGGTATTTGTTGTCACATGATATATTCTAGTAGGGGAAACATAATAAAAAAAAAAAGTCAAACATGTAAAGCTCATTAGCACCCATTTATGGTGCTAAATGCTATGAAGAAAATAAAGCAGAGTGACCTGGGGTAAACAGCATGCCAACTGAAACTCTTAAGGGAAGGTTTCTACTAGGAGATGACATTCAAGCTGAGACCAAAATGATGAGAGAAGTCAGCTATCTTAAGACCTGGAAAAGAGTATCCATGAACTCAAGAGTAGAAGTATAGAATCCAGAACCAGGAACTGAAAAGTCATCAGAGACTGAAAAGCCTTCAAGAACTAAAATAACCATTCTCTTAAGGGCCTGTCACTGCTTCTCCCTGTGTCGTCCTGAATTTACTCTCCACAAACGAGCTTCATCAGCACTGCTTGACAAAGCTTCATCCAGATAATTTCACAAACCCAAATTCCAAGAATAATCCATTTGGTCTAGCATGGGCCAGCTGATTGCCCTTGATTCAATCTGTGACCAGTTGGGCAGATTCCCAGCCTCTGTTTTTTTGCGAAGCAGGGTGACAAGAGGACAAAGTTGGTTCTCTAAAATGGGGGTATGGAGCTTAATAAAGTGGATTTGCTGAGAATATTCTATTCTTTAAATCTCCAATGGTTCATCTAATTATTCACTCATTCACTCATTTACCCAAATTAATATATGATTAAAGAGTCAACTAACTATATACCTATTACTCCATATCTGGATACAGAGAATGGAGTGAGGAGAGGAACTGTATATAATTGGGAGACAAATATGGAAGAATACGGTCTGTTAGGAAAGATAAGTCATATAAAGGAATATCTATAATATAGAGATACAAGTATCATAAGAGGCACACAAATAGAGCACTAAGGTATTTTAGCACAGACAGAAAGATACATACTTTTTTCCGTAAATTATATATTTGGTCCCCTGTCTCAGAGTGATGATGAAATTAAAGTTCGAAGCCATTGGCAGGACTGAATCTACCACTGCCTTTCTATGACATCCTGCAAATTGCCATCGGAAACATGAACATAGCAGGTAAAGTGAAGGGTTCTATCAGGAAAAGTGTTGGAAGCCCAGAAGGCTAAGTGCTGTATCAATAATAAATGTACGTGAATGCTTTATGGGTGGTGATTAAACCAGGCTTAATAATAGGGCAGGCTCTTCAGAAAGACAACTATATTTGCCAGGACACAACTGTGCTCGTAAGAACGGAGCTGAGGTTTTCTTGGAGGGTTATACTGGTACAGCATTTTATACTTCCTCAATCACATTTCATGATCAAAATTTGAGTCTAAAAATTAACAATTGCATTAAAAATTTTGGAATCAAAACTTTGCTGCTCTGGAGCATGGACATAAAGTTTCTTGGCCCCCTTTCTAGGAGAAAATATATCTAAGCTGATGTTTAAGAGTCTACAATATGAAGAATTGTCAGTCACTCTATATAGATGTAATAGGATGTGAAATGTAATTTTTTTCTGTTCTTTTAAACTTCTACAGAGGCCTCAACAGTTGAAGACAATACTATAGGCAGCAGGCCACATAAATCAGGTTATGTTAAAAGATGTGATACTGCCTATTCAATCCTTAGTTCATCAAGCGCCTTGGGGTTGAAGGTTGAACGTGTGGATGGAGAAGACTACTTGGAACTAAGCACTACTGTGCTGGGTGTAAATGCTCTCAACCACCAACCATTACCCTCAATATGGGAAGAGTATTTCTCTTCATCTAAAGCTAAATGAGGACAGTTTTAAGAAAAACATTCAAGATCTTGGCTGTGGTTCAGGTGGCCTGTAGTGGCAGAGTAAGGAGAAGACAGAGGCCAAGGAGAGAGTTGTACGTGACCGTACAGAAGAGACTTCATTTTCAAGCTGCATCTGCTGTTGGAAAGGCTCCTATAAGGAGAAACCTTGAAGAGCCCAAAAAGGGCCCAATAAGAAAAGCCCCCAGCTTTGGCACTACTGAACACAGACATCAACAAAACCAGACTATGCCTTCTTAAGACTCCTTGCCCCAACCCAGCAATGCTTGACTTTGGAGGAATCCCCCAATAGTAGCAAATAAATGGGGAAAACGACGAAGAAAGAAAAAAGGCAGAATCAACCAAATTCCCCTTCCCTTTAGTGGATAAGTGCAAGCTGGGGGAAGTGATACACTTAAAATTGAGTAAGAGTTTTTTTTAGACTGGGCTTGACAGTCTTACTATCTGAAAATGACCAGAAGAGTTATGAGCTATGCCTGAGACTTCATTCAGGGAGGCAGTATGCTGTGGTTTTAAAATGTACCCACAAATTCTTTGATACTCCTGCCTTCAAGTGGTAGAGTTTAATTCCCTTCCTTTTGGATGTGAGCTATACTTAGTGACTCCCTTTTAAACACAGAATACGGTGGAAGTAATGGTGTATGAATAGGTCATAAAGGGTAGGGCAGCTTCTTCCTTGCTTTCTCTCCTGGATCATTCACTCTAGAGGAGGCCAGCTGTCATGCCATGAGGACACTCATGCAGCCCTTGTCTGGCCTGTACCTATTTGCAATTTTCATATGGGAGCCAAAGCCTTCGGAGCTAAGTCAGGACTGGCTTTGCGCACAGTTTCACTTCTGGGGCATCGAAGAGGCTGCAGGATCCCCCATAAGTCTCTAACTCAAGGTTTTATCCCTGATAAGATGAACTGACCCTAGAAGGGAGAGGTGATAAAGATATAGTCTTATTACCTATTAGCCAACTTTTACTGCTTCGTATGTGTCGGGTCTGTCCAAATTGGCAATATTGACATTTTGGACTAGATAATTCTTTGTTGCAGGGGGCCATCCTGTGCATTGTAGGCTGTTTAGCAACATCTCTGGCTTCTATCCATTAGATGCCAACAGAAACCCCATTCCCAGTTGTGACAACCAAAAATGTCTCCAGATAGCACTAAATGTCTCCTAGGGGCAAAATTTCTCCCAGTTGAATAGCAGTGCCTTCCTGTGGCAGAAAACCCAGTTCAAACTGATTACAGTGCCAAAGAAGCTTACGGGTTCACACGATGAAAAAGTTTAGGTGTAGAATCTGCCTCAAGAACGGCTGGTTCCAGGGTGTCAAATGACATCACTTAGACTCTGTCTCTCTCCCTTTTCCTGAAGCCTTCAGTATTATGTCCCTTTTCATGCAGGCCCTTGCTATAAGATTATTGTCAAAATTTTTCAGTTGCATCCTTCACTTCTGAGATCAATAAAAAAATTTTTCTCTATTTTTAAATAGTTCAAATTTAAGTGTGAGCCTCATTATTCTTAATTGAGTCTTAGGCTTATCCCTAAACCAACCATTGTAATAATTACGTGACATATACTGGGGTCTGGGTTATGAGCCCACCCCTAAATTGGCATGGGGTCAACCTTAACCAGTTCCATGTATTGAAAATGAGGGTGGAATGTTCTCCCTAAAGCAAAGTTGGATCTGTTACAACCAAAGGACTCTGGTGGGAGGTGAACGCTTGGATGCACAAACTGAGGTTGACTCTTCAGGTGACCTTTCCCCAGGATGCATTTGGCTTGCATCCCTTTCATGGTGAAAAAAATAGGCAAATCTGGCCTCCCAAGTTTCACCCTGACCCCAGGCTCCCTCATTAAGAAGCATTAGTCACAAAGCCTTGGAGAATCAATAACACTGAGGAATTGAGACAGCACATAATTCATCCCCTTGGAACCTTTTCAAAAATATCACCTCACTGTTGCAGAGGAGCATTTCTTTGCCTACTACAAATTAGAAAAAATAGAAGAAAAAAAGACAGAGGAAAAAATCTGAGCTGCCTGACAATCACCTTCAGCGTGCAGCACTCACACTGCAATCACACCCACACCCCTGTGCCAGCACTCTAGCAACCACGGGCGTGCGGGCTCACAGCACCCTCACACACCCTCCACCTCAGAGTCAGCCCACCAGGCTGACAATCACACTGGCAGCTCAGCACAACCAAAGCCTCCTTCCTCCACACGCCGTCATTTCCTAGGTTACCAGATCCCCAAGCCCAGCGGGGCTGCAGAGAAGGGAAGGAAATGCCCCAGAGACAGGCAGCAAACCTAGCTGCACGGAAAACCTGGACTATGTAGGTAAAGAAATCCTTCCAACAATCCTTCCCAGAGGGCTGGCTGCAGGTGAGGATCCTGCCACTGGCAATTCACCCCCGGACCCCTTTCTGAAGCGTGAGATGCCAGAGGCATTGACCAGATCAGTAACCAATTTACAACCCCTAACCAAGAGCCATGCTTGCTTGTGCCTGAGTTACAAGACAAAGTAAAGGCAGCCATTACTGAGAGAGAGAGGAGTAGAATGGAGACCGTGCCAGGAATTCCAAAGAGCAGTCCTCCCCCAGGGAGCTGGGTGCCAGGCTCTGTGGGACGGGCAGGAGACATAAATAGCATTTCTCCTGAATCCCTGTGGGGCCGGTAGTGGGTGGGCAGCTGGAACCCTCTGTGACCCAGTTAGAAGAAAGCTTTCCAAGGGCTGGAGCTGGCCTCGTGTGTAATGAATAGAATAGCAATAAGTGATGATATTATTTCCTCAACTGCAACATGAGGATAACAATATTTAAATTTGCCCTCGGGGTAGTGTTGTGAGGATGAAATGTTGTGAAACACACAGAGCTCATGGAATAGTGCCTGGCTTATAGTAAAATCTTAATCAATATTTGCTAATAATAATAATCAGAGGCAGCATGGCATAAGTTAGAAAACTAATCCTACCACCTACTTGTCCAATTCAACCTTGAGTATCATCTCTGAGCTTCAGTTTCCTTAGCTGTAAAAAAACCTTATTTCACGAGTTATTTTATGAGAATGCATCATATAATGCACGTGAAATTTCCTTAGCACAGAATTACCTAGGAATATCATCATCATCATTGTCACCACTGCCATCCTTCATACTTTTTTCTTAATAAAACACTATTATATTCATTAGCTCACTCTCCCTCCTTCAATGCTGTGTAGTATGTTGATGAACAGGACAGGCATTACTGTCACTTTCCAGATTAGAAAATTGGGCCCCAGAAATGTTAAATGACTTGTCTATAACCAAACAGTTAGGAGGTGGCATGTGGGATACATGCAGCCTTTGGATTCTTAAAATCATGCTCGCTGTTTTTGCCACAGCACCTCCTAAGCAGAGTGAGTCACCAAGAGATCCATGACAGTAATTGCAGCTGTTGTTTATTGAGCGTATATTAGGCTACACGTCCTGCTCTAGATACCTCCCAGGCTCTAAAAGGATGAACACAGAAGGATTCTGGGATTTCTTGTCAACCAACCCTTATAGGTGCCCTACAATCTATTTTAGGTGCACATTTCTCCAAATATCACTTATCTGCAAACTGCATGCTTTCTAGCAAACCCACTCTCCATCTAATCAATATCTGCACCTTCCCATGCACTATTAAAAAGACTCAACTTCTGCATCGCCTTCCAGAGCTTTCTTCTTGCCTCCTCCACTCTCCTCCCAGCCTTAAAAAAAGACTCCTTCAACCTCACAGCTAACTGGGTGAGTCATGGGGGAGGAGGCCAGCTTTCTTCATCTCTCCCCGAAACAAGAACCTGTTTTGATTTTGCCGCCCCTTGTACCAGTGCATTAGCAGAACAGGGAGCTATTCCCAGGAAGACCACAGCAGCAGGAAGACCTGCCCCGTCCATGCATCAGACAGGTCCCAAAGCCCTCCAGTGTCTAACATCTCCCTTCCTCTCCAGAGGTAATGTTACACTTTTTGTGCAATCTAGATTATTCCACCATTCAAGGAGTTCTTCATTTTTCTCGATAAGAACACTGCTCATTAAACGGTCTCTTTTGATATTAACGTGGGTGTCAAAACGTGGGTTTGTTTGATGAATGCCCTAACACATAAGCAATTTCTAAAGCAAATGTTAAGAAAGAAAATTAAATAGTTGGGAACTGACTTGTTACATAGTTTAATTGTACAAGGCTGGTGAGAAAGATCTATCCTTGAAGCATCAGGTTTGACAAGATAAGGGAAACACAGAGAGGGATTTCAAAGGCACACAAATGATACTAAGGTTTGATATTGCTCACCTGTCACAGATATAAAATGAGTCATATTTATCAGAGGCTTTGTGGAGAAATGAGAGGTGGATATCTATTCCTACACCAGAATCAAGCAGTGAAAGATGGTTATTTGCTTAAATGCTATGTTTCACAAATTGGAGAAGTAGTTCTCATTTTGAATGGTGTCCGTTAGTCTCCTACTTAGTTCAAATTCTCTGACCAGAGTTTATAAGTAAGAATAAACTTTTCAGTGGTCAGAAAAGGATAATTTTTTTAAATGGGTTTCAGAATCAACTCCTAAAATTTCTTTTTTCTGCTTGACTCAAACCTTGACCTGGAAATCGTCTCAGCCTCTAAATGAACCCCAAATTTGTGCTGCCTGTTTATATTCCTCATTTAAGGTTAATGTTAATCAGTTAGGAATGTTTCTGGCCTCTTAGACTTATGCGAAGTGAAAGTTTAAGTATGACCTTGTTGCTCAAGTTCTACCAGAAACCAGCCATTGTGACTATGGGCAAACCATTTTCACTCTCTGGGATACACTCACCTCATTCATAAGCAAAGGCTATTGACTAGACAACTGAAATGTCGACAGGAGCATACAAAGATAATAAGCACAGAAAGACTCTTGGGGAAAACTGAGAGTCAGGGTTCTGGGTTTTAGGAGGCAGTCAGTTACTGGCTTCAATAACTTTATCAGTAGATAGAAGTTTTTACTTCACTCATTAATTCATTCAACAAACACTTCCTGCGAATCTGCTATGTCCCAGGCATTGCTCTAGACAGGTAAATTTAAAAATACAATTTAAACTAGGAATAGTGTTGTGAAAACAATAAAGATCTCTATTGCCAGCAGTAAGGAAGAAATATGAAAAAACACAGCCCAGGCAAGCTCAGGGTCTTCCTTCCCAATGTTATCGCCTCCCATTCATGAAATATGAATAGATTATTGAATAGAGAAAAATAAACGTGTTAATACCAGTTGCTTCATGACGAAGTAAAGAAATAAAATGAAGAAGATAATCAGTAAACTGAAACTTGAATTGTGCTTAATAAGCCAAAGAGAAGGCGAAGCTGTTCTAGAGCAGGTGCCAACACGGTGCTCACCCCCGCATTAAGCAGGATCCTCAAAGGGAAAAAAATTGTCCCCAATGCGTAGTACTAGCTGGCTCTAGGCAAGAAACAAATACAAATATCCCTAGAACATCCCTAATTTACGCCCTAAGAGTTTTACATATTAAGTTCAACCAAAGATGATCTATTTGACCTCAGTTAAAATGATAACTACAGGATAAAAAAATATATGAAAGATTTAAAGAACTAAAAAGACAAAATAAAGGATAAGTAAATAATGAAATACTATGAAAATGAGGGTTCGATTTTTCTTTTAAAGGAGTCAAATGGATTTTTCTAGTTATTCAGAGGATGAGCTAGGTTATTCAGCCCAACCCTTTGCTGAAATTAAAAGAAAAAAAATTATACTGAAATCTCCTTAAAGACATTTTTAATCATTGAAAAAATATAAAAGATTTACAGAGCCAAAGTTTAAGCCAATATTTCTCAAATTGCGGTCCACCAATGCCTGCGGGACTATCCCCAAGACCCATTCAGAAGATCTGGAGGTCAAAACTATTTTAATAATAATACTAAAATGTTATTTTCCTTTTTCACTAGGTTGACATTTGTACTGTGGGTACAAAAGGAATGGAGGGGTGGGAGGGGGAGGGATGAGACTGCTGGTCACTTAAACCAAATCAAGGCAGTACCCTCCAATATACAGCTACTCAGAGTACTGGAATTTAAAAAGCCAGTTTCACTTTAGAATACCCTTAATTGGGTACTAAAACAATTTTATTAAATATTGATCATTGAGTACATCTTTTCAATATTTTGTGATGAAATGGACAGAACACATAAAGCATTTTTGCTGCATCCTAAAGTATAATGTTTTCAAGAAGAAAAGCACATGTGTGATTTGAGTTATGAGCTCTACCAGATGCTTTTTTCATGGATCACCATTTATACTTGAAAGAACAACTAACAGACATACTATGGTTATTCAGACTTGGGTGTTTTCCAAGAGTTTTCTTGAAAATGAATGAAACAAGCCTGTCATTTCAAGGAACACAGATGACAACATTTCTTGCCAATAATAAAATATGAGCTTTAAGCAAAGACTAACACTTTGGAATTCTTACATCTACTACGATGAGCTTGACAGCTTTCCTTTACATAAAGACTTTCCTGATGATACCATTGGTGATATTAACAAACGTATTTTTTTCAATTAGTAGACTTCATTTTTTTAGAGAAGTTTCAGGTTTAGAGAGAAACTGAGCAGATATTACAAAGAGTTTCCATATTCTCCATCTCCCCTACACAGTTTCTCCTATGATTAACATCTTGCAATTGTGTGGAACATGTGTTACATTGATGAACTGATATTGATACATTACTATTGAATATTAACTAAATTCCATAGCATGTATTACTGTTCACTCTTTGTGTTGTACAGTTCTATGTGTCTGGACAAATCTGTAATGTCATGTATGCACATTATAGTATCATAGATAACAGTTTCACTGCCCTAAAAATTCTCTGTGCTTCACTTATTCATCCCTCTCCCTCATGCCTTTTTTAAATCATCTCTGTAGCTTTGCCTTTTCCAGAATGTCACATAGTTAGAATCACATAGTAGGTAGACTTTTTATACTGCCTCCTGTCACTTAGCAATATGCCTTTAAGTTTGCTCCATATCTTTTCATGGCTTAATAGCTTATTTCTTTTTATCATTGAATAATATTCTATTGTTTAGATATATCACAGTTTATATATCCATTCATCTATTGAAGGACATCTTGGTTGCTTCCAATTTTGGGCAATTATGAATAAAGCTGTTGTAAACATTTGTGTTCGGGCTTTTGTTTGGGTACACATTTTCAATTCATTTGGCTAAATATCTAGGAGTGTAATCGCTAGATCATATGGTAAGACACTGTGTTTCACTTTGCAAGAAACTGGCAAACTCTCCTCCAAAGTAGCTGTACCATTTTTCATTCCCTCCAACAACAAAGGAGAGTTACTGTTGCTCTACATCATTGTCAGCAATTGGTGTTGTCAGGTTATTAGATTTTAGTAATTCTAATAGGTATGTGGTGGTATGTCATTGTTTTAATTTGAAATTCCCAAATAACATATGATGTTGAGCATCTTTTAATATGCTTATTTGCCATCTGTTTATCGTCTTCGGTGAGGTGTCTTTCAGATCTTCAGCCTATTTTATAATTGTGTTGTTGCTGTTTAATTGCTGAGTTTTAAGAGTTCTGTGTATATTTTGGATATAAGTCCTTTATCAGATACGTGCTCTGCGATATTTTCTCCCAGCCTGTGGTCTGTCTCTTTATTCTCTTAATTGTGTCTTTTACAGAGTAGAAGTTTTATTTTTAAGAAGTCCAACTTATGAATTTTCTTTCAGTAATCGTGCTTTTGGTATTGTATTTAAAACCTCATTGTCAAACAGAAGTAAACTAGATTTTCTCCTATATTATCCTCTAGAAATGTTATAGTTTTGCATTTTACATTTAGGCTTGTGATCTACTTTGAGTTAATTTTTGTAAAGGGTGTAAGATCTGTGTTTAGGTTCCGTTTTTTGCATGTGGAGGTCCAGTTGTTCCAGCACCATTTGTTGAAAAGACTGTCCTTTCTACATTGATTTGCCTTTGCTACTTTGTCAGAGATCATTTGTATGGGTCTCTTTCTCAACCTTCCATTCTGTTCCATTGATCTATTTGTTTATTCTTTCACCATAACCACCTGTCTGTATTACAATGGATTTAAAATAAGTCTTGAAGTCAGGTCAAGCCAATTCTCCAATTTTCTTCTTGTTCTTCAGTAATATGTTGGCTATTTGGGACATTTGCCTTTCCAAATACATATAACTTATTCCTTTAGAATAAGTTTGTTGATATCCACAAAATACCTTACTGGGATTTTGATTGAGATTTCATTGAATTTATAGATCAAGTTGGGGAGAATTAACATCTTAATAATCTTCCTATCTATGAACATGGACTCTCTCTCCATTTATTTAGACCTTTGATTTCTTTCATTAGTTTTCTAGGTTTCCTCATACAGATCCTGTCCATATTTTATTAGTTTTATGCTTAAGCATTTCTTCCCTTTTTCGGTGCTAATGAAAATGGCATTGTGTTTTCAACTTCAAATTCCAACTGCTCATTTTTGATGTATAGAAAACCACTGACTTTTGTGTAGTAACCTTGTATCCTACAGCCTTACTATAATTGCTTATTGATTCAAGGAGTTTTTGTGGGGTTTTTTCTTTTTTTTTTTTTTTTTGCCATTTCTTGGTATTTTCTACATAGACAATTGTGAACAAAAAGAGTTTTATTTCTTCTTTCCCAATCTCTATGCCATTTATTTCCTTTTCTTCTCTCATTGCATAACCTGGTCTAGTCTCCAATTATTTACAGAGCAGGCTGTAGCATTGATGAAGAATTGGCTAAAATACATCTTATTCCCAACCAGGAGAGATATAAAACCTTTCCTGTGATAGTTAAATCTTTTGTAAGATTCATTTATTTACTTTTGATACAGCTAGCTGGAAAAGTTTGTAGTATATATGCAGCTACAATGGAACTGAATGTTAAGAAGGAATCCTCTCGATATAAGAGGAGGGGAAACCTTCAAGATGGTGGAGGAGTAAGACGTGGAGATCAACTTCCTCCCCACAGACACATTAAAAATACATCTACATGTGGAACAACTCCTACAGAACACCTACTGAATGCTGGCAGAAGACCTCAGACTTCCCAAAAGGCAAGAAACTCCTCACGTACCTGCGTAGGGCAAAAGAGAAACAGAGACAGAAGAATAGGGATGGGACCCGCACCGCCAGGAGGGAGCTGTGAAGGAGGAAAAGTTTCCACACACTAGGAAGCTCCTTCACTGGTGGAGACCGGGGGTGGGGGTGGGGGGAAGCTTTGGAGCCATAGAGGAGAAGAGGGCAAAGCAGAGAGATTCCCACATAGAGGATTGGTGCCAACCAGCACTCACCAGCCTGAGGGGCTTGTCTGCTCACCCGCTGGGGCAGGAGGGGCTGGGAGTTGAGGCTCAGGCTTCAGAGGTCAAATCCCAGGGAGAGGCCTGGGGTTGGCTTTGTGAACACAGCCTGAAGGGGGCTGGTGTGCCACAGCTAGCCAGGAGACAGCCCATGAAAAAGTCTGGACCTGCCTAAGAGGCAAAAGACCATTGTTTCGGGGTGTGAGAGGAGAGGGGATTCAGAGCACTGCCTAAATAAGCTTCAGAGACAGGCATGAGTTGTGGCTATCAGCTCAGACCCCAGAGACGGGCATGAAATGCTAAATCTACTGCTACAGCCAAAAAGAATCCTGTGTGCAAGCACAGGTCACCATCCACACCTCCCCTCCCAGGAGCCTGTTCAGCCAGCCACAGCCAGGGTCCCGTGATCCAGGGACAACTTCCCCAAGGGAACATACTGCGTGCCCCAGGCTGTTGCAATGTCATGCTGGCCTCTGCCATCACAGGCTCACCCCATGTTCCAATTATAACTATCATACCCCTCCCTCACCCTGGCCTAAATGAGCAACAGCACCCTAACCAGCTGCTGTTTTAACCCCCTTCTGTCTGGGTGGGGAAAAGATGCCTGAGGGAGACCTATATGCAGAGGTGGGGCCAAAACCAAAGCTGAACCCCAGGAGCTGTGCAAACAAAGAAGAGAAAGGGAAATTTCTCTGTGCAGCCACAGGAGCAGCAGATTAAATTCCACAATCAACTTGAGGTACCCTGCATCTCTGGAATAGCTGAATAGACAATGAATCATCCCAAAAATGTGGCGGTGGACTTTGGGAGCAATAGTAGACATGGGGTTTGCTGTCTGTGATTATCAATGGTGGATTTGTTTACTGGTTTGGTTGATCTCTTTTTTTTTATTTTAATAATTTTTAAAATTTATTACTATATATATTTTTCTTCTTTCTTTTTTTCTCCCTTTTCTTCTGAGCCGTGTAGCTGACAGGGTCTTGGTGCTCTGGCCTGGTGTCAGGTCTGAGCCTCTGAGGTGGGAGAGCCGAGTTCAGGACGCTGGACCACCAGAGACCTCCCAGCCCCACATAATATCAATCGGCGAGAGCTCTCCCAGAGATCTCCGTCTCAATGCTAAGACTCAGCTCCACCCAACAGCCAGCAAACTCCAGTGCCGGATACCCCATGCCAAACAACAAGCAAGACAGGAACAAAACCCCACCCATTAGCAGAGAGGCTGCCTAAAATCATATTAAGTTCACAAACACCCCAAAACACACCACTGGACATGGCTGTGCCCACCAGAAAGACAAGATCCAGCCCTACCTACCAGAACACAGGCATCAGTTCCCTCAACCAGGAAGCCTACACAAGTCACTGAACCAACCTCATCTACTGAGGGAAGACACCAAAAACAATGGGAAATATGAACCTGCAGCCTGCAAAAAGGAGACCCCAAAAACAGTAAGTTAAGCAAAATGAGAAGACAGAGAAATATGCAGCAGATGAAAGAGCAAAGTAAAAACCCACAAGACCAAACAAATGAAGAGGGAATACGCAGTCTACCTGAAAAACAGTTCAGAGTAATGATAGTAAAGATGATCCAAAATTTTGGAAATACAATGGAGAAAATACAAGAAACATTTAACAAGGACCTAGAAGAACTAAAGAGCAAACAAACAATGATTAACAGCACAATAAATGAAATTAAAAATATCTGGAAGGAATCAATAGCAGAATAACTGATTCAGAAGAACGGATAAGTGACCTGGAAGATAAAATAGTGGAAATAACTACTGCAGAGCAGAATAAAGAAAAAAGAATGAAAAGAATTGAGGACAGTGTCAGAGACATCTGGGACAACACTAAAGGTAGTAACATTTGAATTATAGGGGTTCCAGAGAAGAAGAGAAAAAGAAAGGGTCTGAGAAAATATTTGAAGAGATTATAGTTGAAAACTTCCCTACCATGGGAAAGGAAATATTCAATCAAGTCCAGAAAGCTCAGAGAGTCCCATACAGGATAAATCCAAGGAGAAACATGCCAAGACATATTAATTAAACTATCAAAAATTAAAAACAAAGAGAAAATATTAAAAGCAACAAATAACATACAAGGGAATCCCCGTAAGCTTAACAGCTGATCATTCAGCAGAAACTCTGCAAGCCAGCAGGGAGTGGCAGGACATATTTAAAGTGACGAAAGGGAAAAACCTACAACCAAGATTATTCTACCCAGCAAGGATCTCATTCAGATTTGAGGAAGAAATTAAAACCTTTACAAACAAACAAAAGTTAAGAGAATTCAGCACCACCAAACTAGCTTTACAACAAATGCTAAAGGAACTTCTCTAGGCAGGAAACACAAGAAAGAAAAGATCTGCAATAACAAACCCAAAACAATTAAGAAAATGGTAATAGGAACATACATATCAATAATTACCTTAAATAAAAATGGATTAAATGCTCCAACTAAAAGACAGAGACTGGCTGAATGGATACAAAAACAAGACCCATATATATGCTGTCTACAAGACATCCACTTCAGACCTAGGGACACATACAGACTGAAAGTGAGGGGATGGAAAAAGAGATTCTATGCAAATGGAAATCAAAAGAAAGCTGGAGTAGCAATTCTCATAACAGAGAAAATTGACTTGAAAATAAAGACTATGACAAGAGACAAAGAAGGACACTACATAATGATCAAGGGATAAATCCCAGAAGAAGATATAACAATTGTAAATATTTATGCCCCCAACATAGGAGCACCTCAATACATAAGGCTAATGCTAACAGCTATAAAAGGGGAAATCAACAGTAACACAATCATAGTAGGGGATTTTTACACCCAACTTTCACCAATGGACAGATCATCCAAAATGAAAATAAATAAGGAAACACAAGCTTTAAATGACACATTAAACAAGATGGGCTTAATTGATATTTATAGGATATTCCATGTAAGAAAAACAGAATACACTTTCTTCTAAAGGGCTAAGTGGAATATTCTCCAGGAGAGACCACATCTTGGGTTACAAATCAAGCCTGGTATATTTAAGAATATTGAAATCTTATCAAGTATCTTTTCTGACCACAATGCTATGAGACTAGGTATCAATTACAGGAAAAAAAAAAAAAACCTGTAAAAATTACAAGCAAAAAAAAAGCAAAAAAAAAAAAATTACAAGCACAAGGAGGCTAAACACTTTGCTGCTAAATAACCAAGAGATAGCTGAAGAAATCAAAGAGGAAATCAAAAAATACTTAGAAACAAATGACAATGAAAACACCACGACCCAAAACCTATGGGATGCAGCAAAAGCAGTTCTAAGAGGGAAGTTTATAGCAATACAATCCAACCTCAAGAAACAAGAAACATCTCAAATAAACAATCTATCCTTACACCTAAAGCAATTAGAGAAGGAAGAATAAAAAAACCCAAAGTTAGCAGATGGAAAGAAATCATAAACATCAAATGAGAAACCAATGAAGAAGAAATGAAGGAAACAACAGCAAAGATCAATAAAACTAAAAACTGGTTCTTTGAGAAGATAAACAAACTTGATAACACATTAGCCAGAATCATAAAGAAAAAAAGGAAGAAGACTCAAATCAACAAAATCAGAAATGAAAAAGGAGAAGTAACAACTGACACTGCAAAAACACAAAGGATCATGAGAGATTACTACAGACAACTATATGCCAATAAAATGGATAACCTGGAAGAAAAGGACAAATTCTTAGAAAAGCACAACCTTCAGAGACTGAACCAGGAAGAAATAGAAAATATACACAGACCAATCACAAGCACTGAAATTGAAACTGTGATTAAAAATCTTCCAACAGGGCTTCCCTGGTGGCGCAGTGGTTGGGAGTCTGCCTGCTGATGCACGGGACACGGGTTTGTGCCCAGGTCTGGGAAGATTCCACATGCCGCGGAGTGGCTAGGCCTATGAGCCATGGCTACTGAGCCTGCGCATCTGGAGCCTGTGCTCCGCAACGGGAGAGGCCACAACAGTGAGAGGCCCGCGTACTACAAAAAAAAAAAAAAAAAGAAATCTTCCAACAAACAAAGCCCAGGATCAAATGGCTTTACAGGTGAATTCTATCAAACATTTAGGGAAGAGCTAACACCTATCCTTCTCAAACTCTTCCAAAATATAGCAGAGGGAGGAACACTCCCAAACTCATTCTACGAGGCCACCATCACCCTGATACCAAAACCAGACAAAGATGTCACAGAAAAAGAAAACTACACACCAATATCAGTGATGAACAGTGATGCAAAAATCCTCAACAAAATACTAGCAAACAGAACCCAAGAGCACATTAAAAAGATCATACACGACGATCAAGTGGAGTTTATCCCAGGAATGCAAGGATTCTTCAATATATGCAAATCAATCAATGTGATATACCATATTAACAAATTGAAGGAGAAAAACTCTATGATAATCTCAATAGATGCAAAAAAAGCTTTTGATAAAATTCAATACCTATTTATGATAAAAACTCTCCAGAAAGTAGGCATAGAGGGAATTTACCTCAACATTATAAAGGCCATATATGACAAACCCACAGCCAACATCATTGTCAATGGTGAAAAACTGAAACCATTTCCTCTAAGATCAGGAACAAGACAAGGTTGCCCACTCTCACTTCTATTATTCAACACAGATTTGGAAGTTTTAGCCACAGCAATTAGAGAAGAGAAACAAATAAAAGGAACCCAAATCAGAAAAGAAGAAGTAAAACTGTCACTGTTTGCAGATGACATGATACTATACATAGAGAATCCTAAAGATGTCACCAGAAAACTACTAAAGCTAATCAATGAATTTGGTAAAGTAGCAAGATACAAAATTAATGCACAGAAATCTCTTGCATTCCTATACAATAATGATGAAAAATCTGAAAGAGAAATTAAGGAAACTCCCATTTACCATTGCAACAAAAAGAATAAAATACCTGGGAATAAACCTTCCTAAGGAGACAGAAGACCTGTATGCAGAAAACTATAAGACACTGATGAAAGAAATTAAAGATGATACAAACAGATGGAGAGATATACCATGTTCTTGGATTGGAAGAATCAACATTGTGAAAATGATTCTACTACTCAAAGCAATGTACAGATTCAATGCAATCCCTGTCAAACTACCAAATGGCATTTTTCACAGAACTAGAACAAAAAATTTCACAATTCGTATGGAAACACAAAAGACCCTGAATAGCCAAAGCAATCTTGAGAAAGAAAAACGGAGCTGGGGGGCTTCCCTGGTGGTGCAGTGGTTGAGAATCCGCCTGCTAATGCAGGGGACATGGGTTCGAGCCCTGGTCCGGGAAGATCCCACATGCTGCGGAGCAACTAGGCCTGTGAGCCACAACTACTGAGCCTGTGCGTCTGGAGCCTGTGCTCCGCAACAAGAGAGGCTGCGATAGTGAGAGGCCCGCGCACCACAATGAAAAGTGGCCCCCGCTTGCCACAACTAGAGAAAGCCCTCGCACAGCAAAAATTAATTAATTAATTAATAAACTCCTACCCACAACAGCTTCTTTAAAAAAAAAGAAAAGAAAAGAAAAACGGAGCTGGAGGATTCAGGCTCCCTGACTTCAGACTATACTACAAAGCTACAGTAATCAAGACAGTACGGTACTGGCATAAAAACAGAAATATAGATCCACGGAACAGGATAGAAAGCCCAGAAATAAACCCACGCATATATGGTCACTTTACCTTTCATAAAGGAGGCAAGAATATACAATGGAGAAAATGCAGCCTCTTCAATATGTGTTGCTGGGAAAACTGGATAGCTACATGGAAAAGAATGAAATTGGAACTTCGTAACACCATACACAAAAATAAACTCAAAATGTATTAAAGATCTAAATGTAACACCAGACACTATCAAACTCTTAGAGGAAAACATAGGCAGAACACTCTATGACATAAATCACAGCAAGATCCTTTTTGACCCACCTCCTAGAGAAATGGAAATAAAAACAAAAACAAACAAATGGGGCCTAATGAAACTTAAAAGCTTTTGCACAGCAAAGGAAACCTTAAAGAAGACAAAAAGAGAACCCTCAGAATGGGAGAAAATATTTGCAAACGAAGCAACTGACAAAGGATTAATCTCCAAAATATACAAGCAGCTCATGCAGCACAATATCAAAACAACAAACAACCCAATCCAAAAATGGGCAGAAGACCTAAACAGTCATTTCTCCATAGAAGATATACAGATTGCCAACAAACACATGAAAGGATTCTCAACACCAGTAATCATTAGAGAAATGCAAATCAAAACTACAATGAGGTATCACCTCACACAGGTCAGAATGGCCATCATCAAAATATCTACACACAATACATGCTGGAGAGGGTGTGGAGAAAAGGGAACCCTCTTGCACAGTTGGGGGGAATGTAAATTGATACAGCCACTAGGGAGAACAGTATGAAGGTTCCTTAAAAAACTGAAAATAAAACTACCATATGACCCAGCAATCCCACTACTGGGTGTATACCCTGAGCAAACCATAATTCAAAAAGAGTCATGTACCACAATGTTCATTGCAGCACTATTTACAATAGCCAGGACGTGGAAGCAACCTACGTGTCCATCGACAGATGAATGGGTTAAGAAGATGTGGCACACGTATACAATGGAATATTACTCAGCCATAAAACGAAATGAAATTGAGTTATTTGTAGTGAGGTGGATGGACCTAGAGTCTGTCATACAGAGTGAAGTATGTCAGAAAGAGAAAAACAAATACTGTATGCTAACACATATATATGGAATCTAAAAAAAAGCTCTGATGAACCAAGGGGCAGGACAGGAATAAAGATGCAGATGTAGAGAATGGACTTGAGGACATGGGGAGGGGGAAGGGTAAGCTCGGACAAAGTGAGAGAGTAGCACTGAAATATATTCATTACCAAATGTAAAATAGATAGCTAGTGGGAAGCAGCCACATAGCATAGGGAGATCAGCTTGGTGCTTTGTGACCACCTAGAGAGGTGGGATAGGGAGGGTGGGAGGGACAGGCAAGAGGGTGGGGATATGGGGATATATATATATATAGCTGATTCACTTTGCCCTACAGCAGAACCTAACACACCATTGTAAAGTAATTATACTCCAATAAAGATGTTAAAAAAAAATGAAGGGATCCTCTCTATTACATTCACAAACCTAGAACAGGGTTTGTGCTTACCTAAGAGACAATCCCAGGGTCTCCTATATGACCATACCCTTCAGTGACAAAATTGCTGTCACCTTGACATATAACTTAATGCAATGTATTGGATTAAACTCAAGAGATGCTTTTATACCAGGATCTAATAAATAGTTTGGCAGCAGGTTTATTTGTATGGGAAGAAATAGCAACTGAAAAGTAGCAGCGTCAACTGGCTGACTGTAACTGTATCATGAGATCTCATTTCACAACACCAGAGTTATAACAGCAGGAGGCTAATTCTGCAATCACAATTTAGGCAAAGCTCTGACAATGCAAGCTGCTCAATTCCATGTAAACAAGAATGGAAGCTCCGTGAGGGATTGGGGAAAGGAGGGTAAGGACGGGATAATTATCCTAGTCATTAAAGAATAAAACATATTCTATCTTGAAAATCAGAAGCAGTCATTGAAGTTTTAGTTACAGTTAAAAATAATGATTTCTCCTAAGAAATCCCTCCTCTTCATATTCACAAGCAGCAGTGCTGTCCTCTTCCACGTTCGTCATTTCTGTTATTATTATCTTCCAGTTGAACTCAGGGAGGAGCATGGGCACTGAAACCTGAGAAATGTGGATTAGAAGGGCCACTTAAGCTATGTGATCCTGGGCAAGTTACTTAACTTTTCTAACCCTCTGTTCCTTCATTTGCAAAATTAGGAAAATAATTGTATTCACCTCAGATTGTTGAAAAGGCTAAATGAGCTAATACCTGTAGGATATGTAGTGTGGTACCTAGCACATAGTAAGATCTTTATAATATTATTTTTTATAGTATTACTACTACTAATATCCATGTGGCTTACAAGTCCCACCAGTTTTATTAAAAACCAAAAAAGCAAAAAAAAAAAAAAAAACACTGTCACATCCTCCCTTCCTCTCTTTCTATCTTATTATAGACCTGGAGTATCCATCACTTGGTCCACTCTGATAGCCTCTCATCTCTGGTCTTTCCCCCTCTGTTTTACTTTACACACAAATACCAAGTTAATGTCCCTAAAGCACACTCTGTTTAAAAACCTTAATTGGGGCCACAATGTCTACAGAAAAGAGTCTAAACCCTTCACTTTGGCACTCAAGGCCTCTGTAATCTGACCACAACCTCCAGCTCTAAATACTCGATCCCTGCCATGCATTTAAATTCCAGCCAGCCTGAACAGAGCAGCCAAGCTCAGCCTTGACTGAGCCTCACAGTTTCCCAGAATGGTCAGGAGGGAATGAAGCCAGTTGGGGAGTGTAAGCTGCATCCAGAGGAGAATGCCAAGGTTTAAAACTAGACAAAAGAAGCCAGATCTGTTGTCAAGACCAAGAGCTAAATTGGGGATCAGGAATGATAGATAAAGCCAAGAAGGTGTGAGGATGGTAAAAGCAGAGTGGAATCAAAGAACGAAGACAGGAAGGAGTAGGATTCAGGGCTTTTTATATGAATAGGGTCAAACCCGCCAAAACGTGCTTTCATTTGGTTTTAGCTCCACGATGTAAAGCGAGGCAGCACAGCTTAAAATGTGACTTAAACAGGACTGGGAAAATAGCGCATTGCATAAAAAATTATTACCTGTAAAATTTAGCCATGGGAATGTTCATCACAGTCCGTTTTTGTAACATAGAACTAGAAAACATATATATGTAAGTAAAATAACTAAGAGGAGTATATTAAATGACTGATATCCGTCGTAATTTTATAATGTATATTCATACATACTTATACATATATTTGTACATATAAATATGTATGCCTGTACATTTATTTATTTATACATTTATTTTATTTATATGTATATTTATATGCATTATTATATAAGTTAATATGCAATATGTCTAACATATACATTTATGTATTATATAAAAATATAACATGGGTTTACACATAATATATTATGTATAATTTATACATTTATATGCTACATAAATATGTATTCATATATGTATACATGCATATACATAAGTATATTTACCAGAAGATACACACTAGAATGTTAACTGTGGTGAAGAGCGGTATGGGATTATAAGCAATTCATTTTCTTCTTCCTTGTACATAAGTTGAAAATTTTTGTATATTGAGACAACAACCGGGATAAACCAACTGCCTAAGCCACATAGTTCATCAGAAAGAAATTAGTGGTTTATTTCTCTATGAAAATTCCAAATCCACTGATTATATTAACAGGAATCCAAGAAACAGACTCAGTTATACAAAGAACTTTAACTTCTGAACAAATATATTGATTCTTAAGCGAAACAGTAATAAATAAATGTGACAAAATCAAAGACATTATCCCACCTATAAACTCAGATATATACCCTATATGACTATTAATCTTCTTTAGACGGAGTGCTCAATAAGCTTTAGAGCACTTTCACAGATACAGTTGCATTTGGTTCTCAAGACATTCCTTTACATTCAGATGCGGAAACCTGAACACAGAGAGACTATGGGCTTTTGTCAATTTCACAAAGTGAAATTTCATAGCAGTGGAGCTAGATAGAACCCAGAGATTCTTGTGAATAACATGAGGTCTAATACGCTATATAGAACACTTAATTGCATGGAGATTTTTGTATTTTTTAAGCTAAGTGACATTTTACATGATATATCAAGAATATCTGAATCTTTTTGAAGAGTAATTTAAAAGTTGGAAAGACACTAAATTCTCTGTTATGATTGAACAACATCACTGTCTTGTAACAAATAAAAGGAACCAAACCAAAACAGAGAACAATGGGAAAAATAGATGAAGAAAGTAAGGGAGGGAAAGAGGGAGAAAAGGTGAAAAGAAAAGAGGGAGGGAGGAAGGGAAGGGAAGAAAAAATTAGATTCTTTAAGCAGTAGAGATTCATTTTTAGACAGCGGAAGGTATTTTTATTCTCTCTTTGCACATTTCCTTACAAATAATATAATCCCTCAAATCCACTATTAATATGACATCAGGGACAAATTAAACATATAAACCAAGAAGTCATTAGAATGGATTGATAGGGTTTTGTCTCTGGTGAATTGCCAAACAAAAGAAAAGCAAGCGAGAAACAAGTCTCTCACATTCCATTAAAAATGATTTATTATTTATTAAAGGATTCTAGATATGGATTAACCTTCTCTCACTTTTTTTTTTTTGGCGGGGGGGGGGGGCGGTTCCTGCTTTGAATCCAAAAGTGCTCTGATAAATGAATCAAAAGCTATACAATTTCTGGTTAGTTTCACTTCTGTCTCCAGGTACTGGGCTATCATTGTGTTTTATTACTTCTACTGTTTTATTTCTCTTCTCACTAATAATCCTTATTGAATTATAGCAATACCCATGGTATCTTCCAGAGTTCAGAGAACTGAGTGTGTTTCCCACTTCCTCTAAAGAATGGAAAATGCTAGGGAAGAAAACCTGAGCTAGTGTCTGAAGCCAATTCTTTCAGCCTCATTAAGACCAGACTGAGGCTATCTATGCTGTGAAAGGGCCACATGGGCTCCCTAAAGTGGATGTTTGGCCCATAAATAAAAACAACAAGCAACGCTTTCTGGTTTTCTGCTTGATGATTTTCCAGCTTACGACGGTACATGTTTCACCCCTTCTCTTGAGTCCAGTTCACATCTCACCCCCTGACCAACAGGGCCCCCATTGATCTCTCCTGCCTTTGAACTCATGTATTATCTGTTCCATCCATTTGGCACTTGCATTGGTATTTTTTTCTATGAACATTTTTTGCCATCCTATGTGGACTATCAGTGTAATTCATAGCCCACCAGAAAGAAACAAATCTCGTTAAGCAGCTTCCCATGCACGGCTCTGTTTAAGTGGTCCGAGGGATGAGAATCATGACTTTAATTGTCAGGTAAGGTCTATGTCTGTCTATAACAATGTCCAAATAGATTCTTTAAGTCATGACTTTACAAAGACAACAACAACAAAAAGAATGGCAGCTTATTCAGTAATTCGTGTTTACTGTACATTAACTATGTAGCAGGCATTGTTGACACAGATATAGAGGACATAGACCCTGCCCTGAAGGATCTCAGACTATTGAGAAAAGAATCAAATAAATAAGGATTATAGTAGAGGATACAGTAAAAGAGCATTCTGAAACTAGAACTTAGAAGGATTTTACTATATTGTGACTTATAAAAGGCATGCAGAGACGTCCTCTTTTAGCAGCCTAGAGTCTTTCCTATGAAGAACTACTGAAAAGTAAGCCCTTAACCCAGGAGGGTCTCATCTGACTGAGTGGTCCTCCCAGTTTTGTTTAATTTCTTAATTTGCCCCACATTGATCTCATCTCATGCTAAGCTACACAGGGGTATCACTTTCTTATATCAAGGCCATTATTGAATAAAGACAGCAGTGTATTTTATTCTCCGTCAGAAATTTCCGAAGTTTAGATTTAAAATACAGAAGCATTTTTCCATTGTATCACACAGCTGGTAAAAGGCTCGACAGCAATTATCAGATTTTCTCTCTGTGTAGTGCTAGGTCTTCACATCTCTCCCTGAGCATGTTATGTTCTGAGGGCATCTTGCCCCTCTGCCTCTGAATTTCTTATCCTGAAGCTGTCCCAATGGAAGGGACATTGTTTAGTTCTTTGGGTTGGGGGAGGGTGATTGAGAAGGAATGCTGTTGGGAGAGTGACTTCATTAATGTCCTGGCTATAAAAAACAGCTCTCCCCACTGGATAGAAGAATGAGTACTAAAAGAAATTCCTTTGTAATATTAGTTTACATTGTCCTACCTACCCTCCCCCACTGTAGTCATTTAGGGGTATTTTGGCTCCTTAGTGATGGAATGATGGGAAAGCTATATTTTATACTCCTTTCTAACAACCTCACTTTTACTACATCCCTAGCACCTAGTATAATGCATAGTTGGCACTGAATAAATATTTAACAGACTGGTTCTTAATTTTTTTTTTTTTTTTTTGCGGTACGCAGGCCTCTCACTGCTGTGGCCTCTCCCGTTGCGGAGCACAGGCTCCGGACGCGCAGGCTCAGCGGCCATGGCTCATGGGCCCAGCCGCTCCGCGGCATGTGGGATCCTCCCGGACCGGGCCACGAACCCGCGTCCCCTGCATCGGCAGGCGGACTCTCAACCACTGCGCCACCAGGGAAGGTCCTTAATTATTTTTAATTGAAATTTCCATGACAGAGTCTTTAATGCAAGTTTTCATCGTACAAAAACCCATTTTTATATCCATCATTGCAAAGTCTAGGCATACACTGTCCATTATGGCAGCCACTAAGCCACATGTGACTAGTGAACATTTTTAATGTGATTCATTCAAGTTGAGATGTGCTATAAAGTGTAGATACATATGATATTTCATAAACTTAGTATGAAGAATGTAAAATATCTCATTAATAATTTTTACACTGGTTACATATGGTATGTGATATTTTAGGTTAAATAAATCATTAAAATTAACCTTACCTTTTTACTTTTAAAGAAATGTCATCAGCAGAAAGTTGAAAATTATACATGTGGTTCGCATTATATCTCTACTGAACAGCTCTGCTCCAGACAAGATCAGACAACCTTTTTTTAAAAACAAATCCAAGTGAATTGTGCATTTTCACAATAAGGGCCAGAAGAAAAAAATCCAGGTTGTGATCCATTTGCAGCAGTGCTCAGTCAATATACCAAAGTGATAAAAGATCTGGGGAAACTGTACCATGGTGGAACCTGGGATGAGATGGGAAGAAAGACTTGGAGGTAAGCTTCAGAGTTGCCATGAAGACTTCTTACATCTAGTCTGTCACTGATTTGGTTGGTATCTTAACAACCTGCCTTGGAGTCCTACAGAAATTTATTGTAGGATACACCGTCCTACTGGTAGTGAGAACTGTTGGGGCTTCCTGCAGTGAAATGGGAGTGGAAACACTGTTGATGATAATCTTAAGTTACAATTACAAGAAGTAAAACCTATTCATTGAAGCAAAGTTAGAGGTACACCAAGCAGGTTAATACAAATGAAAGCTCTCTATAGTTTCAGAGCAGATAGAAGATAGTCATCAGTCCTGTAAAAGCATTTATGTTTCACTTCCCTTGCATTAATTGCTATATTTTTCATTAAAAATCATCTTACCCTGTAGAGAATTTTCTTGGGCAAAGAAAAAAGATCCTTTATTTTAACTTAATAAAATATCTTGATAAATATGATGATTCATTATAGTAGTGATTTGTTCACTTTACCTTAGAACAGTCTCTGAATTCTCTGGTACTGCTGTGGACCAATCACTTTAAAATCTCTGGTACTGTTTTCTCATTTGTATAACAAGTATAGCAATGCCTTCTATGTTTACTTTACTTAGCTATCCAATGGGAAGTTATAGTCTTCTAATAAAAATTAAAGGGGTGGGGGCTTCCCTGGTGGTGCAGTGGCTGAGAGTCCGCCTGCCGATGCAGGGGACATGGGTTCGTGCCCCGGTCCGGGAAGATCCCACATGCCGCGGAGCGGCTAGGCCTGTGAGCCATGGCAGCTGAGCCTGCGCGTCCGGAGCCTGTGCTCCGCAGCAGGAGGGGCCCCAACAGTGAGAGGCCCGCGTACCGCAAAAAAAAAAAAAAAACTGAGGGGGAAATATCAGCATGGATATTTGAAAGAACTTGGGGTGAAATTAGTCCTGACATGAAAATTGCCACTTTCTGACTTAGGAAAGTTGCCTAACCTCTCTGACCCTTGGTTTCTTCTTTTCTAAAATGCAATAATGATATAGATCTTACAAGATCACTGGAGGATTAATTGAGATCACTTATATGATGCTCTTAATACAGAACCTAACACATAATAAATGCTCAGAACAAAGCAGCTGTTATTTAGCATCCATGTGCTCAACAATAAAGCTGATATTCTGATATGTGTGTATATATACCTATAGATAATCAATATGTATAAATTAGGTATACAGATGGATTAAATGACTGGGAATGCCCCCAACTCCAATTAACTTCACAGAAGAGACCTGCTTATGAGTCTCATCTCAATGGCATTTTTGTTTCCATTTTTCCCTTAAGATTAAATAAGCCCATTGTAAAATATTATAGGTTAAATGGAACTTTGCACAAAATGGTAGATTTGCTTAAATGAACTTAAAAGTACGAGGCATGAAGGTAGGTGAGTATAAGAAGCTTCCAAGGAAAATGTTCAAATTCTTTTGCTGGATTTTAGATAATGCCCTGGAGGAAAAAAAAATCTTCACATGATTAAGACTTCTAAGAACGTCACAGAGTTAATCACAAGGACCTTCTCTGGGCCTTCTGAATTAACCACAAAGAAGTTTTAGTATCACCCCTAGTCTTAGAAAAAAAATCACCTCTCTCCTGAAAACATTTCTTATTGTTTCTCAGTAGAAAAAGGAAGGAAGAGAAATAATAGAAGAAGAAGGAAGAAAGGAGGGATGGAAGGCAGGCAAGAAGGGGTGAAAACCAATCAAAGATCCCTGGTTGGATCTCTATTCAGACATTTCCCATTTTCTTCCTTCATTATCTCTACCAATGACAGTCTAGCGCACTTTAACCGGAATTTTTCCTCTGCCAGTAACATGAGAGATTAAAAATAGGTCATTGTTCTTTTAGAAGTCAGCTCACTTGTGAAGAAGTTAAAAAAAAAAAAAGAATTAAAAATCCAACTGTCACGCTAATTGGATCCTTAAATTGTTATTTCAGCTAAGTTCTCAGCTCAGTAAATGGCTTTTATAGACCCAGGCGATGGGCCATCCCCGTACCCTGGTTATCAAGCTGGATATACTGTATGCTTCCCATCGTTACTCTCCTTAACTATTCCGGGATTGAGATTCCTGGAAATCACCTTGCCTGTCAATGGAAACCACACCCTGAGTCACATGTGGACCCACTCCCCCGCCACTCACAGCTGGTTCCCAACTAACTGCACAGAGAGGAGGAAACAGACTGCTGGGTGTCTTACTTGTCCCTCCCTATGCCTGAAAAGACAGGGAAGACTGAACAGTCCCCTTGTAGTTTTTGCTGAGTCCACCCTGCTGGTCAGTATAGAACCAAACAGCCTCACCTGCCTGATGAGTGCGAGTCAGACTATATGTTAAGGGCCTCTGAGCCAAGCCAGCAGTGTCATTGTTATAATTTTCATAGTTTATAGCAATAATAATAGTATTTCACATTTATGTATCACTTCAAATATTACAAAGTGTTTTCTTTTACTACATTATCACATTTAACTGTGCTTGAGCCAGAATGGAGATGTAGAAAGAACTGTGGAGATGAGCAAATCCATGTTTAAACTCTAGCATTGCCAGTTATTAGCTGTGTGACTCTGTGGCAATTACGTAACCTCTCTGAGCCTTGGTTACTCATGGGTCAAATGGGGACAATATCTAAAGTTCTTGTGAGGATAAAATGGACCAACATATGTAAAGTTTCTAGATACATCTCTAGGTCCAGGGTCATATTATAGTCACCCTAGCATCCCTGAGGGTTCAGTCTCAGGCAGGAGGAGGAGGAAAGGGAGGAGGGAGAGCTGGGAAAGAGGGGTGGGAGAAGTAGAAAAGAAGCTCACCCAGCTAATGAAGTATAATATTTACCACTAGCAGAGTGTTCACTATCTGTGGTGAATGCTACTCCCTTCTGTGTGTTATCTAATTTACTCTTGCAATAATTCTGTGACATGAATATATTATTCTCAATTTAGTGATATGGAAATTAAGTGGAATTTAAGGAACTTGCCTAGATTTGCACAGTTGATAAGTGGAGGAGCCTGGCTTAAAACCCAAATCCATCTGAACAAATAGCCCATGCTCATAACAGTGTTTCCACCCAGAATCTACCATATTCCTCTAAAAGTGTACAGGTCATGGGAACACAGAACGCTCTCCCTTCAGTGGGAAGTTATAACAAAACAAAAGTATAGTTCTTTATATAGGAATATGAAGTAAACAGTTATGCTTTTGCATACATTGCCTTATCATAGCAATTGCAAAAAGTAAGCAAGACTCATTTTCTGAATCCTACAGATAAGAAATTGAAGGTGTGTGTAATCGGCTAAATCTCACATAGGTAAGAAGTCAAGTCAGGACTTGAACCCTGCTTCTCTAACTCGAAGACCAAGGCTTGTTCTCAGACACACTGCCTGTCATGCAAGGTGAGACAGACCTGGTTCTGATGGATTCTGTTCCCCAGGAATGCAGGAGTCTTTGCTAGTGCACTGATTGCCCGGAAACCCCTTTAGCATGACTTTAGTCCTGTTTCCCACCTACATACAGTTGAACTATTCACATTAATAGCATGAAAAAGTTGCAGATGGCTGTTTCCTGGTCTTCAAGCAACCATGAAGACGAGGAATATTCTACTTTCTTAGGACCTGTCACCAGATGTTTAACATTGATAGATATATTATCAAAACCAATGTATTTTCCAACATCATAAGTGTATGTGTGTGTGTGTGTGTGTGTGTGTTCACATGTGTGTCGGAGCTGAGTAGTAGACATGTGGGTTGTGAAAGTGTTGTTTCTAATCTTAATTTTCAGAGAAAAAAAATGTAACTTTTAGAGACATTTGACTTAGTCCAAGGCAGCAGTTTCAGGTCATCTAGACCCAGCAATCCTTGGACTAAGTAATGACATTGGTCCCATCTCCCATCTCATAGCTTCACACTCTTGCCAGCCTACTTCTTCCCAGTGCTTGTGCTGCCTTGTCCCACCCACGTGCACTATCCACCTTTTACCTACACGGGAGACCACTACAGAGCCCACTAAGAATGCCTTTGCAAGGCATGCAGGGTGTTCCCTTCTTTTCCCTTTAATTCTTGTCCTAAATCGTTCTGTTCTGCTTTCCAGTCCCTAGGTCCTGCTGCCGGACGTGTTATCTTTCTTTATCTTTTGCCTTCCAGATCCACACTTTACCCTTGACCTACTTGGCCTCAGTCCCAGGTGGCTGATTTGTATGGTCTACATCAACATGTGACTGTGCCGTCTGGCTTCCAATTGGTTTGGTCAGCGGAGAGCTCCATCAGGATACCACAGGGAAGAGAAAGAAGTCCGGGCATTCCTTCCTCCAGCTTCCTCCCCATGGAGTGTCCTTGGACCGGTCTAGCCTCCGGACTGGTCAACCCTCCTCTCGAGGGGCCTTGTCTGTACTACTCTCTCCTTACACTCCGGTAACCGTTCCTCGGGCAGTATCCTTTTGGGCTTAGGGTAGTGTAAGTTCCTCTGCTTTTACCTGCCTTGGGATACAATCCTTTGTGGTTTTGCACACATCCTGCACACATTTTTATAAACAGGTCGTCCTTTATTACACCTTCTTTAAATTAGCCTATTTTGAATATACATCTATTTCTTGCCGATATGTTGACTGATACCTGTACTAACCCCATGTTATATACTACCTTTAAAGTCTCAATCTGTCATCAATCTTACACCAATGGCTCAAACTGAGGCCCACTGGATGACTGTAAAAATTCCCCAAATAGTCTCCCTGGTCAACCTTAACCTTTCCACTGCATCCTATACCACACAGCCTGAGTGATCTTTCTAAATTAAAATCTGATATTATTTTCCTCTTTAAAGCCTTTAGTGACTTCCTATCTCCTTCAAGTTAAAGTCCATGTCTCTTAGCATCCAAGGAGGTACACCTACCTACCTCTTCCTCTGCTTTCCACTTTCCCTGCCCTCTTATTGTGGGTCCCACCCATTCACAAAGCAGACCCTGAAACAAGGACTCAGGTAAAAGTAACTTAGTTGGGAGATGCTCTAAGGAAGAACGAAGGACAGGGAAGTGAGAAAAGACCCTGAAGTGTGCATTAAAAATCCAGGCAGCTCCAGTTCAATTCTGCTGGAGGGCTCCTGTGAAACTGTGGGGAGTGGGCCTCAGGATTCCCCACCAAGGGACCAAAACGTTAACCACTGACTCCCTTCTTCCATTGGTTGAGGGTCACTCTTGGGGTTGTTAACCCCCAAACACACCCAAGTTGCACAGATCTGCAGTTGAGCAAATGCCTCCGCTGCCAGACAAAGTCCCCAGGTGGAGAAGCAAAGAGTCTCAAGTGTTTAAACTGGGGAATTGTCTACAACAGCTTCCGGTGAAAGCAAAGGTAAACTTAAGGATGTGGGTTGATACATTAACAACATCTATTACACCCACTCGGCTCTGCAACATATTCTGTGCCTTAGAAATGCCTAACTACTCCCTGTCTCATGCACTTTTGTCTTTTCAAGAACTTCTTTATTCCATTTCTTCAATCAGAAAGTCCACGAGTCCCACCTCTTTCTCATACAACTCCCAAAGCCCAACGAAAATATTACCTTGGAACAACACCCCAGAAAGAACAATTTGTGTTTTCCTAAGTTCCTAGATCATTTGTTTATAATTTTATTTTAGAATTCAGACCCATAAACTTATATTACATGATATTTTATTTCTCCTCCCCCATATTTATTAAGCTGAATGATCTTAGCTTAGTTTTGTTGGCATCTTTGAGCCTCAGTTTCTGTATCTGAAAAATCAGAAGGATACATACCCCACAGTGTTAAGAAGTTAAATGAGCTGGCATATCCAGAGGGTCCAACACCGTGTCTGACCCCCGTAGTAAATGATCCAACATGTTTAGTTCTCTTCGCTCTATTTAACCCTTTGCCTTGTTTTCATCTCTGTATCTCAGACACCTAGCACAGTCCCCAGCACATAGTAATCCCCAGCATGTATCGTTACATAGTAAGAATGCCTTGATAGCACTAAATTATCCCATGATGTTCCCATAACAACCCTGTTACAGGCAAACCAAGGATGATGGATCTTGAGAAAGAACTTTAAAATATTAAATTGCTGGCAAATAAATGTTCTGTATTGGGAAAAAGAAGAAAACGATATGTCTGTGACCTTGTAGTCCCTCCCATTATGTCAGAGTATAGGGTAGAAACTCCTCTATGGAGAATTTCAACTAACTGTAGTAATGATAAGCAACTGGATTCCAGGAGTTCTGAAATGATCTGACCTGTGGAGAATTGCTTAAAATGAAATTGTTCTTACTCAGTTTGAAATGGTCACTTATTCCTTCTTCTGAAAAGCAATTTCAAGTACAGAACAGGTTAACTAAAATGGCATACATTTTAAAAACTCAATATAAATGACTGAACAGATCAAAGTGAGAAGTGACTTTGCCCTGAGAGTATGATGAGTTGACAAATGTCCTTTTTATAATGAGTTGACAAATGTTAGAAATACGATACGACTCAGGGCCTTAAAACAACTTAGAGGAGGGAAACCAACAATGCTTGGAGAACGTTCCTTGAGTCATTTTGTTTAAAATGTGACATCAGTATTTTAGAAATCATGGCAACCTGACAGTCCTCTTAGTGTTTGATTGTGAGCTCTCAGCTGCCCTCAACTCCTAGGGTATCAACTGAGGTTCCCCGCAACTCTAGGGGAAGCAATTTGTTTTAGCGTAAAGTATAAACTGGTTCTTAGGAGAATTCAACCATTGTTGAATGGAAGAGTGAATGACTGAATAAAATAATGACATTAAGAAAATCATTCTTGGACTCAGTTTCTTTGCACATTTAGGGAGAAGGTTAGATGATGATCTCTAAGGTACTCTCAATTCTATAATGCAAGTAGAAAGAGTTCTCTAATGACAGATGTTTCCTCCTGTCATTGAGAGAGACGAGAAGGCAGGGATGGATTTCATTTTCCACAGAGTAAGATTAGTCATGGATGTTGAGAAAAAGGTGATTACCCATTGAGCTGAAATCAGAATAAAAACAGTATAAATGATAAATGAAAGTCTGTGTGCAGGACAAAGAAAAAAACAACTTTAATAAGAAATTTGGTGTTTGTGGCAGAAGTAATCCATCAATCACTCATGTTAATGAATCCTGGAAAGGCAGGAGTACATAGCTGAATGGTGTTTACGAGTATAGATTTGGAACTACATTCACTTGGGTAAGATTCTGGTTCTGCCCCTACCAGCTGAGCTGCCTTTAGCAAGTTACTTGAACTTTTCACATCTAGTGTTCTCTACTGTAAAAGAGGGAGAAAAACAGTATGTTCTCTAACAGGGTTCTTGTGACTATTCAACAAGTTAATATATGTAAAATGTTTAGAATGGTGCCTGTCATGTGATGTGTGCTCAGTAATTACTAGGAATTATTATCATTAGTTCTCCAGTGCATTCAATTTCCATAAAACATCAGAGAAATAAATCATAAACACTTTTTCAAAATGTATCAGTATAGATCAATAAATTCAGACTTAGCTGGAAGAATGTGCTTGAGAGAGAGTCACCTTGTTATAAATTATTATTAATCATGATGATAATGATTACCATTTATTTATTGCCTACCCTGTCTTATAGGAGCTGCCCAAGAAACTCTATATTTTCATTATTGCATCCTACCAACAAATCTACAAAGGAAAATATCATTATATAAATTGAAAAACTGGGGCTCAGCTATGTTAGTAAAAAGCCTTGTATAACAACTTTGAATCCTGAAGAACCAGAGCTCAAAATTATGTCTAATAGCTCTGGAGCTCATTTTTTTCCACTTAAACAAACAGAACACTATACCCATGAAATTAAAGTTTAACTGGATGGACTTCAAGAAAAAGCAATGCAGAAATAGAAAAGATAGGAAAATTACCAGATGGGTTAAAGACTAAATATTGAACCTGGTTGAGGATGACCAAGAACATAAATGCATCCCAACCTTCCCATTTTAAAGATAAAACATCTGGACTAGAAGAGTTTAGCTAGTTACTCCTCTGACCGTTTAGTGTCTTTTAACTCTGTATGGTCAGCACAGCTGGAAGAAACTTGAGAAATAACACAAGATCAAAGGAAAAGATATGAAGCGGGGAACAAAAAGGTAGAATGAAAATAGTTAAGATCCCTCAGGAAACTAAGGAAAGAGAGGTGTGAAAGAATCTGGCTGCAAGTCAGAATCTGCAGCAAATCACTTGATTTCCTAGGTAATTAGATTATGGAGAGAAGTAAATGACAGATGACACCAGCTAGGGTTAGGGTTGCTGCAGTAGAGGTGCTGGGAATGATCACATAAGGAATATATATTTTCCAAATAAGTGTGCTACAGCTCTACCAGTTATCTATTGCTATGTAACCAAACTTCCCAAAATCAGAGGCTTAAGGTAACAGCCATTTGTTTGCTCAAGATTCTGCAGTTTGGGCTGGGTTCACCTGCGCAGCTTTCGGCTGGTCACTCCTGGAGTCCCCCATGAAGCTGTAATCACGTGGCAGCTCGACTGGAGCTGGATGGTCCTATGTGGCCCCAGTCACACTTCTGTTGGTTATCTGGGGTTGTCAGCCAGAGAACCTTGGTACACCTCTACATGGTCTCTTCAGCAGACTAGCCCAAGCTTTAAATATGCTGGTAACAGCATTCGAAAGGATAAATCTCAATGTTTCAGCACTGAAGAGGTTGATGCTTGTGTCAGTGTGTTGGTGTCCAATCGATCAAGGCCAGTCATAGGACGAAACCCAGACTCATTTTAGGAGGGAACTATTCAAAGGCATGGATACTGATAGGCATAAAATTAATTGGGTATCATTGATACAGTAATCTACCACCATGGCCAAAATAATAAACAGATGATATAGACATAGATAGATATAGATGTAGATGTAGGTGTAGATATAGATATACAGATATAGATATAGATAGGAAGTGGGGGAGTGAGCTTAGTTGACATTAAGAGAATAGAGTTTAAGGTGGAAAGAAAAATAAGTATAAATACCCTAAAATTGGAAGATGCTTAGCATATCAAGAAACAGCAAGGAGGCCAGCACTGCTGGAATCAAATACATAGGAGAAAAAGTAGTGTGAAATTATTAGCCAGGTATGCAGTGATCAGATCATACAGGACTTAGCCTTAGTTCAGGGTCCTAGAAGCAAAACCTAAAACAAGAATTTGTGTGATATTGATTTACTGAGGGAGTCCTTTTAAGAGAAGGAAATGAGGTAAGCAGTACAGGATAAGGGGAAACCAAACCAAAGTAAAACAAGAATGTGGGCTCAGCTAGAGACTAGCTTCAGCTCAACGCCATAAGGAGCCCTGGAGAATTAAGTGCACTACAGAGTTGGATCCAATTTGTAGCAGGATAAATGGCCTTTTGTTCCCTCATGTCATTAATCATTATCAATAAGCTGCTCCTGGGAAGAATTGGGGGGGACGTAACTCCCCAGGTGAGGCAGCTCCTGTACCACCAAGGGCAATTCTCAGGAGAAGTGGCAGCTGTGATTGAGCCCCCATCAGGTAGGCACACTGGCCTGGTAAATGATAACTGGGTGAAGCACTAACAGCATCTACCACGATCCACCCCTTGCACCACTCAGATCCACTTGCTTCTCACATGAACTTCACTCTTTCCAGACAATGTTTATCCAGGATTCCAGTTGGTCACAATGTCAAGGAAAGTTTATAAGAGGAGGGTTAGTGCTGCTGCTGTTGATCCCATGGCTGTAACTGATACTTATCATCTCCTTCCTCCATCACTCATGCTGGATTCCCCTGCTGGCTCATCCAGCACTTCCACTGGACTGCTAGCTTGCCCGGCAGGGAGGCCCCCATCTGTGAGGGATCTGAGTCTGTGATTACCATGTTCTTCTCAGAACATGGTTGCACCTGCACATTCCAGTATAACATGTGCATGAGACTGACAAGAGATGCCCCAGCAACTGCCAAAAAACATGTAGCAACAACTCTCTCTTCATGATAATCAAGGTCAATCACTCCACTTTGCCTGCTGACCTACAAGCACAAGGTATCCAATCTAGTGGCAGTTGTAACTTAAGTTTAGTGGAACTCTTACCATATCCACTAGAAGAAGTATTGTTCCTCTCTGGGACTCAGGACCTTTAGATCAAGGATCAGCAAACTTCTTCTTTAAAGGGTCCGAGAGTAAATATTTTAGGTCTTTAAGGCCACATTTAGTATCTGTCACATATTTCTCTTTTTAAATATATAATCCTTTAAAAATGTAAAAACTATTCTTAGCTCATGGAGCTATGAAAAAACAGGCTGAGGGTAGGATTTGGTACATTGGCTCTGGGCTGCTGACCCTTGCTTAGACCCACAGAGCCTAAAGTTTGGGGACAGAAAACAGAAAATTACCTAGATGGGTCTCTGAGAGTGACCATGAGCAGGGCCACTCTACTTCCACCCCTAAGTTCTTGAATCCATACATTCTACTTACTGGAGACACATAAATAACAGCCTTATGAGAAGAAACACCTGCTGTTGGGTCTATACTTAGCTTTGACCCTGTCAATGTGGTTACCTCATTCATAATCCACTGTGCAAGCACTGGGGTACCTGGGGTGATCAAGAAGAGATGCCGGCTGATGTCAATTGGCCAAGACATTTTGTCCACTTGAATATTTAGTGGCACTGATTGTTCTCTGGTGGCATTCAAATGCAATTGAGAGGTTGCCACATTCTGAATTTGCCCTTAGAATTGCATAATATCAAACAGACCAGCTTCCTCTGAGCTACCAGTCTCCTCCATTCTTGTTGTTACACATTTTGAGAAAGATAAGGGGGGTGATGCCCAGGTGTGATATTTTAACTCATCAAACTAAAATGTCATAGTGTCCCTCTTGTATCCTTTCCTTATCCTCCATCTGCAGCTCCCTTAATTCCCCTTCCACCCATAGTGTTGTCTGATAAAATACAGGATGGGTAGCTAAATCTGAATTTTAGATAAACAACAAATAATTTTTGATTTGTGTATGCTCTATCCAATATTTCTGACATACGTCTACTAAAAAAGTACTTGTTGTTTAGCGGAAATTCTAATTTAACTGATCATTCTGTATTTTTATTTGCGAAATCTGGCAAACCTATGTATCTAAATATCACTACTACTGTTGCCCTGTTTCATGCCCTGATATTCCTCACTTTTATTCCAATTCTCTAGTCATATTTCAAATTCTCTTAACCACATGTGGTTTCCTAAACATACTTTCACAGTCCTCTACCTCTGCCTGCCCTTGATATTCTCTCAGCCCAGAGTGCCCCCCCCATCCACTCCTATATAGAAGAAAACCCAACTCATCCATGAAAGCCCAGCTCAGACATCATACTTCTGTGAGACTTTCCCCCAGTCTTCCTGTAAAGTTTAATTGCTTTTTCACTTTTGCTCCCACAGCAATATATTTACCTATAAGACAAAATGTATTTCATTCAGCCTTATATTTTCATTAGTTGTTTGTATACTTTCCTCTCCCATTGAAATTTTAAGCTCCCCACCAATTTATCCATTATTATTTCACCAAAACCAAGTAAAATATATTGAACATAAAAGATAAAAAATATTTTTCCATTTCAATTGAATTAGACCACACGTCAATATTATCTGGACTAAACATGAAACATGGTTCCACTGGCAACAATTAGCATTGATTGTAAAAATGAGAGTCCTTTGGATGGTGTTTTGCCAGTTTGAAAGACAGTTTTGGAGATGGTCTAAAATCCATGGCAAGAGCAGTTGATATGAGAAGGGCCAACACTAAATATTTTTTTAGAGTAGTAATTTAAAAATCATGCTATATTAATAACAATGTAAAAACTCAACATTTGAAAGTACAACCATTAATAAAGTAAAATGATTTGGGAAACACACAATAAAGGGTATGATTATTTCGTAGTCACATGCCAAACCCATCATACCTCATTTTAGAAGCACCATTACTGAAGGTAAAATTCCTGGGTTTGTTGTATCCCATGATCAAATCAGCTCGTCTCTGCTACATGGTCTTAAAAAAATCAGCTCGTCTCTGCTACATGGTCTTAAATCATGCTTAACTCTTCATCAGTAGTATTAAATATCCCCCCTGATTCTAAGAAGCCCTGCTGGAAACTCTTCAAACCAATAACAGGTTATAAGCAGTATTACATTCAGAAGTCAACACATCTGGACAGGCATGAAAAGAGCAGCAGTCCTAGAATATAAAGGATGTAGGGGAGAGTTCCAGCTCCAGCACTTCCTAACTCGATAACCCTGGGCAACTTCCCTTCCATGAACTTTTTTTTGTTGTTGTTTTTTTTTTTTTTTTTTTTTTTTTGCCGTACGCAGGCACTGTTGTGGCCTCTCGCGTTGCAGAGCACAGGCTCCGGACGCGCAGGCTCAGCGGCCACGGCTCATGGGCCCAGCCACTCCGCGGCATGTGGGATCCTCCCGGATCGGGGCACGAACCCGCGTCCCCTGCATCGGCAGGCGGACTCTCAACCACTGCGCCACCAGGGAAGCCCTCCATGAACTCTTGTGTCCTGATGATCATCAGTTCTTCTGAGGATCAAGTACAGTAATCTTCAGTAAAAAGAGCATATGAAAGACATTTTTTTTTAAAGGAAATGCCAGTTGTATTTGGAGGTTAAATTAATTTACAACAAAAAGTTCTATCACCAAGTCTCAGCCCCTTGTCCCTAGTAGTACCATTTTGATAACTTCAATCAACCAAGTAACCTGGTGGGAAGAATGTTTCCTTTAACATCTATGTCCATGTGGCAGTTGGTCAACTGTTATGACAAAAGTGTCTCCTTGTGGCTTTAATAGTCAGCCCCACACCTGCTTTGGAGAAAGTGAGGTGTGCTAGTCTACATTTCCAATGGCAGTAACTCCCCTGAGCTGGGTGGGACCTTGGTACCAGCTCTGCAGGGAGGAGCTTGGTGCTTTTGCCTCTAGCAGCTTCCTGGAGTTTCATTCCTTAGGCCCTTCTTAGATGACACTTGTTAAGATTCCTTGAGAATGGAGTGAGGAGTTCTGTTTATAGCAAATGACAGGCCTCCTTCACCAGCTTTGCTGAGGAAGGGAGAAAAGAAAATGATTTTTTTTTTCTTCTGTCTAGTAGTGGAGACCAAAAAAAAAAAAAAAAAAAAAGGGATGTCATTATTTTGACTCCTGGCTGCCAGGAAGAGTTTCTCACAACTCTAATCAACAGAATACTTTTTTCACACAGAGTTTTGTAGAATGGTAAATGCATCCAACTACTCAGGTTCAAAATAGGTCACCACTTTGGTGTAAAATTGCTTTGGGGGTTGGAAAAGATGGGTGGGGAATAGATTTTTGTGGCAGGGTATACACTGGGGACTAGGCCTATATCTGCTATTATCCTCTTTTAGAAATTCTGATCATCTACATTAAATATCTCTGTACAGATTTGATCTAGCCCCACTTCAGCCCGAGAGCCTAGCATGGTGCCTTAAACAGCCTGGAGGCTCAATAAATATTTTTGTACAAATGAACAAGAAAGAAATAAACAAACATCACCCAAGGGGGAAAAAAAATCAAAGATGTAAGACCCTCTCCTCTCTGTAGGAGACTTTCTCCCCAGACAGACAGACATCTGGTGTTTCAAATATTGGGACCTGACCTTGGGTCATGTCTCTCTACTTAGGAGGCTTACCCTTGTTTAAAGTGCAATTCAATCACTTACTGGGCATAAAAATAGTGACTTTTAATTTTATTCACTCCTACATGGCCTACACAAATGGAGGAATAACTTCTACATGATTATAAAAACAATGAATATTCTAAAACAAAATTGGCTTTGAAAGAGAATCAAGACACACTCAAATACATGCAATAACTGTCCCTCTGCAGCCACTGGCTTGTGCCCCTTTTCCCAATATGCTTATAAGATTAAATGAGGCAACATAGATTTAGTGTGTCCACTTGTTTGTGAGAAAGAAGTATCCTAGCAATCATCCCTTCAAAACGAGTACAACCTTGTTGGAATCAGGGTCTCTGTCTACCTAACTTCCAGCTCCTACCACCTAACTTATTTAAATAGTAAGAATTCTCCTTTCTTCCTACCACTGACAGTTTCTTTGGTTTAAGTGCTCTCTGCACTATATGCCTCCATCTGTTTATTTTATCCTATCAACCTTTATTATCTATTACATGTCAGACCTTATACTCAGCCTTTAGTGTAAGATAAAAAGGGATAAAGAAATGTAACAACAGTCTGTTAAGGGCAAGCAAAATAGTAAAAACCAAAACAAAAAGTCATTAGGGTAGAGCTCATGATTTCTTAGGCTTTGTATCCCAGTGCCTATCTCACTGGCTGGCACATGCATCGTAAATGTTGATGGAAAGAAATGCTTCCTAAAAGAGATAAATACAAGTGCCCCTCGTATTTAGGGGCAGTTTCAAAGAAGCTGAGGCCTGAAGGATGGGTCAGCAAGTAGATGAAGAGGGGAAGGGCACGCCAAGGAGAAGTGACATGTGTAAAGGCAGGAGGAATGATCGCTGGGTGCTGATGGGCTCAGAGGGTGGAGAGTAATTGGTATGGCTCGTGTGTTGATATCAACTTGTGTTGGGAATCGTAGCAGGAGATGAACAGGAGAGGGGTGGTAGGAGACAGAATCAGGGGCCTTGAGGTTGTCTTAAGCAGTTTGGACTGTTAATACAGTCCAAAAGATTGTCTCTCTGCAAATTAATTGACAAGACAGAAAATACAGTAATCTATTTAACTTGCAACATGTGACTGTTACATATCCCAGGTTAAATCACAATCTCCTTGGGGCCAATTCCTATGTAAGAGTTTATTTGTTGAATTCTAGATGTATAACATCGTGCTATTCACAGAAGGAAATCATCATCATCACCACATCACTACTATCACTGTCACCATCACTGTCACCACCATCACCATCACCACCATCATCTAACGTTTTCTGAATTCTTAGTGTATACCATGTCCTGTGCTGACCTTTCAAATGTCACAAAACCCCCATTGGGGTAGGTACTGCACTTGCTATACACATGAGCAAACATAGGCTTGTGGAAAATTAGGTAACTTCTTCAATTCCATATGCTTACCAAATGTCAGAGCAGTTAAGATTTTTAATTAACTTTAACTTCAGGCTTTATCCCCCTGCCTCTCTTGATAAAAATCTGTTGATTTATTCAATTCATATTTTTCCTACACCCCCAAATAGTTGCATTTGATGATCCATATAACTCTATTTTACTGCGGTTTCTTTTGTTTTCAGCTAACAGTGTGATGAGGTGTGCGATGTGGACAGACATTGTATCAGGTCAGCCTAGTCATCTTCCTTCTGGACTAGGTATGAACCCCACCTCACCCACCCCCATCAATCATATACATTTATTCTGGTAAATCAAAAAGTGCAGAAGTCTGAGTACATTTCACTAGCAATGATAAAGTTTCTCTCCTCTTTATCTTTCCTAAATTGACAGGTATCATTAAAACCTCCTCCATAAAACTTTTTACCAGCTAACTAAGTCCCAGTCTCCATGGGAAGAATAAATGAAGGCACATTTTTTTAAGTGTATAAACTGAATCTTCAGAGGTACAGCGTTGGAGGTTGCCATGGAAACTTTTCTCTCTCCTTCCCACTGTTTTTGGCAAGTTTTTTTATTAAACAAAACAAAAAAATTTTAAATGCCCTCATTAGCCTCATCTCCATTTCCAACAGAGTCAGATCATTTTTTCCAAATGTCTTATGGCCCAAGTCATTGGCTCACAATACACTGAACACTAACAGAAATATGTATTTTGATTCCCCAATATTGAGAACTAAGGACTGAATTCATTCACTTACTCAATCAGTACATGTAATCTAGGACTCCGTCTCTGTAAAGCTCTAATTTAGGCCCTTTGTGAATATAAACTTGTAAAAAGGCCCTCACTTCAAGGAGTCCATCATCTATTGTGAGAAATAAAATAAGTACATGGCTCTGATTTAAGGCAGCATATAAGAGAATTTCAAAATGACATAAGGGTTCACAGAAAAAAGCATTCATGTCCAGCTAGTGCCAGCAGCTAAGTCTTCTTGGAAGAAGTAGCACTTAAATTAATCCTTGAAAGTTAACTACAAATTAAAGGGCATGAGGTAAGGTTTAATTATACTCCATCTCCTAAGTCAGGCTGAAGAGCCTAGTCTTTACTTACTGAAAAAGCTATTTTTGAGTCACAGTGTGATGTGATATGATGCAATATGATATATCTGGATAATAAATCTGAAAGGATCAACCAGTGTTGGGATATGATAGTGTTTCAATTCCCATATATCAAGCTTCAGGTAGAAAAGATTGTCTCTCTGCAAATTAACTGACAAGATAGAAAAAAGGTCACATGAATATTTCTTGTAGCAATGCTTAAATGAAATCCTAGCCAAGAATGAAATTAAACCTCTTATAAAGCACAATGGAAGAGTTTTCAGAGGAAGGCACCATGGTTCTTTCTTGATAAACAATGACTAAATTTTTCTATAGGCAAACTAGCTGTATTCTTCATTTTCCTCATTATTTTCTTTGGTCATAGATTTTGTTCCACATTTTTTCAGTGGTGGAGGTTAGAAACCAGAAACTACTACTGAATAAGGAATGCTTAAAGTCTGCTCTCCCTGCATCGTCATTTCATTAGGCAAAGGGCAGAAACTTATTTCTCTTGGGCCTATTAATTCCTGCCACTTATCAGTTACAAGCAAATATTTGTGCATTATGGTAAACTGCTTCTTGAACACTCAGCTAAGATGCTGAGCCTAAAAAAAAATATCATCCTGCTAGATCTTGAGAACTCCTAAAATTTTTTACTCTAAAATTTAACCCAAGAGCTATGACTTGGGTTAAGTCAGCAGTTCTTAGCCTAGCTCTCATAAAAAGAAGTATTTTAAAACAGAGGAACATAGATTTTCAAGAGCAAATTTTTGCTATTTTTAAAGCCTAATTGAAGTTCTCCATACGCATATGGCAAGGTTGGAAATTTCCTTGATTTTCACTGGATATAATCATCTCAGTGTGGTCACACTGCTTATATCTCATACTGATAAGGAGCTCTATCTGGCAGCTGTTTAAGTCCCTGGTTAATTAAAAATGGGAAAACAGATTAATTATTACTTAATATATGCAGTTGGCTTGATAGCTACATTTTTTTTTAGAACGTGAATCTATAGGAGACATAAAAATAAAGATGAAATAATCCATACGTATGAAAATCTGGGACCCAAAAAATTCTTGTGATAGTTCAACTAAATGTCTATTACCTCTGATATCAGATTAAGAAGAATTCAACTTTCACAGGTACTGGAAACAGAACATGGGAAAGGTAAACTGTGATGTAAAAGGGAGGGGGGAAAATAACTACAGCAGACCTTGATAAAAGGAGGCCAGGTTTTCCAACCACAATGATATGAGACTAGAGATCAATTAGAGGAAAAAATCTGTAAAAAATACAAACACATGGAGGCTACACAATACACTACTAAATAACCAAGAGATCACTGAAGAAATCAAAGAGGAAATAAAAAAATACCTTGAAACAAATGACAATGAAAACACAATGACGTAAAACCTATGGGATGCAGCAAAAGCAGTGCTAAGAGGGAAGTTTATAGCATTACAATTCTACCTCAAGAAACAAGAAAAATCTCAAATAAACAATCTAACCTTACACCTAAAGCAATTAGAGAAAGAGGAACAAAAAATCCCCAAAGCTAGTAGAAGGAAAGAAATCATAAAGATCAGACCAGAAATCAATGAAAAAGAAATAAATAGCAAAGATCAATAAAAACTAAATAGCAAAGATCAATAAAAACTAAAAGCTTGTTCTTTGAGAAGATAAACAAAATTGATAAACCATTAGCCAGACTCATAAAGAAAAAAAGGGAGAAGACTCAAGTCAATGGAATTAGAAATGAAAAAAGAGAAGTAACAACTGACACTGCAGAAATACAAAGGATCATGAGAGATTACTACAAGCAACTCTTTGCCAATAAAATGGACAACGTGGAAGAAATGGAAAAATTGTTAGAAAAGCACAACCTTCTGAGACTGAACCAGGAAGAAACAGAAAATATGAACAGACCAATCACAAGCACTGAAATTAAAACCGTGATTAGAAATCTTCCAACAAACCAAAGCCCAGGACCAGATGGCTTCACAGGCGAATTCTATCAAACATTTAGAGAAGAGCTAACACCTATCCTTCTCAAACTCTTCCAAAATATAGCAGAGGGAGGAATACTCCCAAACTCATTCTACAAGGCCCCCATCACACTGAAAACAAAACCAGACAAAGCTGTCACAAAGAAAGACACTACAGGCCAATATCACTGGTGAATAGTGATGCAAAAATCCTCAACAAAATACTAGTAAACAGAATCCAACAGCACATTAAAAGGATCAAACACCATGATCAAGTGGGGTTTATCCCAGGAATTCAAGGATTCTTCAATATATGCAAATCAATCAATGTGATACAGAATATTAACAAATTGAAGGAGAAAAACCGTATGATCATCTCAATAGATGCAGAAAAAGCTTTTGATAAAATTCAACACCGATTTATGATAAAAACTCTACAAAAAGTAGGCATAGAGGGGACCTACCTCAACATTATAAAGACCATATATGACAAACCCACAGCCAACATCATTGTCAGTGGTGAAAAACTGAAACCATTTCCTCTAAGATCAGGAACAAGACAAGGTTGCCCACTCTCACTTCTATTATTCAACACAGATTTGGAAGTTTTAGCCACAGCAATTAGAGAAGAAAAAGAAATAAAAGGAACCCAAATCAGAAAAGAAGAAGTAAAACTGTCATTGTTTGCAGGTGACATGATACTATACATAGAGAATCCTAAAGATGCTACCAGAAAACTACTAGAGCTAATCAATGAATTTGGTAGAGTAGCAGGATACATGATTAATGCACAGAAATCTCTTGCATTCCTATACACTAATGATGAAAAACCTGAAAGAGAAATTAAGGAAACTCCCATTTACCATTGCAACAAAAAGAATAAAATATCTAGGAATAAACCTTCCTAAGGAGACAGAAGACCTGTATGCAGAAAACTATAAGACACTGATGAAAGAAATTAAAGATGATACAAACAGATGGAGAGAACTACCATACGACCCAGCAATCCCATTACCGGGCATATATCCTGAGAAAAACATAATTCAAAAAGAGCCATGTACCACAATGTTCATTGCAGCACTATTTACAATAGCCAGGACATGGAAGCAACATAAGTGTCCATCGACAGATGAATGGATAAAGAAGATGTGGCACATGTATACAATGGAATATTACTCAGTCATAAAAAGAAACGAAATTGAGTTATTTGTAGGAGGTGGATGGACCTAGAGTCTGTCATACGGGGTGAAGTAAATCAGAAAGAGAAAAACAAATACCGTATGCTAACACATATATATGGAACCTAAAAAGAAATGGCCTGATGAACCTTGGGGCAGGACAGGAATAAAGACGCAGATGTAGAGAATGGACTTGAGGACACGGGGTGGGGGGAAGGGTAAGCTGGGATGAAGTAAGAAAGTGGCATGGACATATATACACTACCAAATGTAAAACCGATTGCTAGTGGGAAGCAGCCGCATAGCACAGGGAGGTCAGACCGGTGCTTTGTGTCCATCTAGAGGGGTGGGATAGGGAAGGTGGGAGGTAGACGCAAGAAGGAGGGGATATGGGGATATATGTATATGTATAGCTGATTCACTTTGTTACACAGCAGAAAGTAACGCACCATTGTAAAGCAGTTATACTCCAATAAAGATGTTAAAAAAAAAAATAGAATTTGCCCAATGTAGCACAGAGGAATTTTAGGATAGTGAAAATATTCTGTACAATACTATAATGATGGATACACATCATACATTTGTCCAAACTCATAGAATACACAACCCCAAGATGAACCCTGATGTAAACTATGGGCTTTGGCTGATTATGATGTGTCAACCTAGGTTCATCGATTGCAACAAGTGTACCACTCCATGGGGGTTGTTGATAATGGGGGCGGCTATGCACGTGTGGGGGCATATGGAAAATCTCTGTATCTTTCTGTTAATTTTGCTGTGAATCTAAAATCGTTTTTAAAAATAAAATCTTAAAAAATTAAAAAAAAAAAAAAAAAGGAGGCCATGAATACCTAGGGCTTTGGGTTCCTGAGCAGCAAAGCAAGCTTGGCCTCTTTCACAACTTAGTCTTAAGCTGGCTCTGGTCTGAGGTACGTATTTGCAGATCATTAAAATAACAGCATAACTGGCAGACAGCAAGCTTATCACATAAATGGCTTGGACTGACAGGTTAAGTGGGAAGAAATCTCAGAATTATTCTGCCATGATGGTTTGTGATACAGCTTAATAGAAAGTTCCAGTGAATTAAAAATCCAAGCTGGGATATCAATCAAGTCTAGTAAGTTCTGATTCTGAACTCCAAATCAGGAAATAATAGATTCTAATCACTGCTGACTTAACTGTGTGACCCTAGGCAAGTCAGCCGCTCATCTTATAAAATGGATACCATGCATTCTTGCCTCCGAGTCACAGCAACACAGCGGAGGAAATTTATGAATGATTATCCTGAGTTCTGAGGAAGATATTTAGATTCTTCCTGGCTCGAAAAGCTAATGGCTTTTTTGCCTTGGGGAACTTATCTTAACTGATATTTCTTCAGCTTTACTAATACCAGGGAGGCCACCTATATCTTGACTTCTTCAGGGCCGTATCACATTGCTGTTACAAAGCAAATTATAAAGGGTAATTCACAGTGTAAATCCATCTCCTTTCAAACACAGCATTAAAAATGACACCAGCTTCCTTAAATTTATGTTGTCATTTTCCTTCTAAGAGCTCTAAGCCCCTTTAGCTCATTTTCACCTCACAGCATCCCAAAGAGAGACTCGTACTAAAATCTCCAACCCCCGTTACAGATGCGGAAATTGAGAATCAGAGGTGAAATGGAGATGAAATGAATTTTCAGTAGAGGTGAGATTAGCACATGTATCTCTTGACTTTCTGCCCTGTTGGAATAGCTTGCTTGGTAGAATTCACCTGAGAGACACAGAAAGAAGCACCTCTCACAAAACAGGTCCTTCATCAGCTTCCTAAAGTGTCTCATATTTGCCCTCACCCTATCTCTAAGGCTAGATGATAATTATGATTGTTGCAGCTAATAGATATTGAGTATGTACCTCGTACCAAACAGTTACAACACATTTAATTTTCACAACAGTCTTAGAGATGTGGGCAATGACATGTAGCAAGGTTAAGTAATTTACCAGAGTTTACACAGCTGGTGGATTAGGTATTTAAAGTCCTTATTAAAGGACAAATGTGTACCTAGGTAAGTTGACCTATGCTGGGAGTGGTAGGGTGGTTTACAGGAAAAGGGTGAAACTCTGAAGTCAGGCAGATCTGAATTCAAAAACTTAACCCAGTTCATGAATCGTGAAACATCTGGCATGTTACACATGAAAAACAAAGTGAGGGACTTCCCTGGCGTTCCAGTGGTTAAGACTCCACGCTTCCACTGCAGGGGGCACAGGTTCGATCCCTGGTTGGGGAACTAAGATCTCACATTTTATGGGGTACGGCCAAATAATACAAAAATAAAAATTTAAGAAAGCAAAGTGAAACATGAATTGTGTTACTCCCTGCTTGAAACTGTTTTCTGGTTTCCCATTGCTCTAGGTCCCTGCATGTTTCACTTTTCCTGCCTCTCCAGCATCACCTCCTATCAGTCTCCTCCTTGCTTACTTGCTCAGATCATGTACCACCACCTTTCTGTTTTTCAGATGGGACATAATCTCTCTCTTATCTCAGAGCTTTTTCACATCCCGTTCCCTTTGGAATGTATCCCCCACCCCACCTCTTACCTTGCATCAACCGTTAAGCACACCCAGCATATATCACAGGACATTTACCTTAGTCTAAACTTCATTATTCCACAACTCTGTATGGCATTCATTACTCTTAATGCATTTTACACAAAGACACTGAAGCTCAGAGAGGTTTAATCAGTTGCCTTGGGTTACATTGCTAATTAGTATCTGAGCTAAAATTCAAACCTAGTTCTAACTCCAAAGTTTGGGCTCTTTGCACTTAACCAAAACTGCCCCTGACTTTATTCTCTGAAATCATGGATGTCCAGTCCTTTCCTGGGGCCCATCAGTTCACCGCTGAAAATTAGGGCATCACAGGCTATAAGGCTTAGGTCTTTCTCACAGCACTGAAGTCAGACACTGCCAAGGAATGCCTGAAATCCTTCAAAACCCATCCACTTGGCCCACCTATGATATGTCCGCCAAGTGGTCTATCCCAGTGCTATTCCAAAGGAAGGCCACAGGGCTAAGTAACTCTGTTCTATTCTTCCTCCTGAATGTAATAATCCAAAGGGGACTTCTGATAAAATCAGGGTCACTGAGATTGGACTGTTATGAGGATTATTACAGCCAATCAACTTGAACTTACTTTGAAAATTCCACAGTGTTATGCCATTGGTTCACTTATTTAACACATTTGGAATGAGGGACCACCATACAGTGCACACTGCCTAGGTACTTAATATACTATAAGGAATAGGCAAGACTCGGGCCTTGCCGTTTTGCCATCTTGGGGGAAATCAAACAAGAAACAAGCAAAAAATATATCAATAAGTATTTGCAAACTGTGACTGTGAAGGAAACATACAGAGTGATGTGATAGGGAATAATGAAGGGGGTGGGGTCTACATCACAGGATCTCTTCCTGGAGCCTGGGACCTGATGGGTGTGAAGAAGTCTCCTCCACATGCAAAGATCTGGAGGAGAAAATTCCAGCTAGATGGGGATTACAACTGCCAAGGCCGTGATTCAGTAAGGAGTTTGAAGTACTCAAGGTATTGAAGGAAGAGAGGAGTTTGGAGCAGGAGAGTAGAAGGAGACATTCATTCAGCCATTCATATGCTTCTACTGAGCACCAGCCATTTGCCAGGCATTATTCCAGTGCTGGAGATAAAATAATAACAAAGAGTCAGAGAAGCTCCTGCCCCTCTGTGGTTGACATTCCAGCAAGAGTTTGGAGCAACAGGTAGGCTTCAAGCCTTTGGGGTTTTATAAGGCATAGAAAAGAGTTTGGAGTTTATTCTAATTGGAATGTAAAGTCAGGAAGTAACTTGATGTGATAAATATTTTAAAAGCTTACCCTGGTTTCCTCTGTGTAATGACAGCCAGAAGCCTCCAGAATTACTGCTGTTGTGATTTTGATTATCATCAATAATAAATATCCTGGGTCTCTCTTGCTTACCTTTTTGAAGACAGAAATCTTGTCAACACAGTGACAAAATTTCAAACCACTAGAGGGAATCGTTTACAAAAGGACACCAACAGAGCACGGTGCTGTTTGCTCTCAGAGGCTTTTTCCTCCAAATAATTTCTAAGCTAAAGTTTATTGACATATTAGCCAATAATGTTTATAAGGCAGAAGCCCCCTGATGTAAGTTGAAAGAAAGTAGAAGAAACAGTGCCCATCTGTAAATACAGGGATAATTTATAATCAATCATATCCCTTTCCTCTGTAAGCCTTTTCTATCCCTTTCTAATCACAGACTACTTTAGAATGTGAGGAATAATCAAATTCCATTTGATTCGTCTATGAAAGGAAGAAGGGAGCTTTCACATCCTCTTGCAAAAAAAGTGGACTAGCTCCCTGGTTCCTTTGTCCTTGGGAAATATTGTTCTCTCCTGAAAAAAACATGGGTTTTAGACTGTGAAGTCCGGATTCATATCCCAATTCCAGTATTAGCTGTTACGTGTGGGTAACTTACTTAGCTCCTCAAAAATGCAGAGTTGAAAACAGGTATTGAAACAAAAACTTGTACATGAATGTTCAACTTGTACATGAATGTTCATAGCAGCACTATTATACACAATAGCCAAACGGTGCAAAAAACCCAAATGTCCATCAGCTGATGGACTGGATAAACAAAATGTGGTGTATCTATACAATGGAATATTAGTCAGCCATCAAAAGGAATGAAGTATTGATACTACTACGACATGAATGAACCCTGAAAATATTACCCTAATGGAAGAAAGCCAGACACAAAAATATATATATTATACAGTTCAATTTATAAGAAATATTCAGAATAGGTAAATCCATAGAGACAGAAGGCAGAATAGGGGCTGGGGAATGACTGATTAATGGGTACAAGTTTGCCCTTCTGGGTGATAAAAATATGTGGGTACTGAGTAGAGGTGACGACTGTGTAATACTGTGAACATACTAAATGCCATTGATTTGCATACTTTATTATTATTATTATTATTTTACATCTTTATTGGAGTATAATTGCTTTACAGTGTTGTGTTAGTTTCTGCTGTATAACAAAGTGAATCAGCATATGTATACATATATCCCCATATCCTCTCCCTCTTGAGCCTCTCTCCCACCCTCCCTATCCCACTCCTCTAGGTGGTCACAAAGGACTGAGCTGATCTCCCTGTGCTATGTGGCTGCTTCCCACTAGCTATCTATTTTACATTTGGTAGTGTATATATGCCAATGCTACTCTCTCACTTCGTCCCAGCTTACCCTTCCCCCGCCCCTGTGTCCTCAAGTCCATTCTCTACGTCTGCGTCTTTATTCCTATCCTGCCCCTAGGTTCATCAGAACCATTTTTTTTTTTTTTTTTAGATTCCACATATATGAGTTAGCATACAGTATTTGTTTTTCTCTTCTGACTTACTTCAGTCTGTATGACAGACTCTAGGTCCATCCACCTCACTACACAGCCACTATGGAGAACAGTATGGAGGTTCCTTCAAAAACTAAAAATAGAACTAACATATGACCCAGCAATCCCACTACTGAGAAAACCATAATTCACAAAGAGACTTGTACCACAATGTTCATTGCAGCTCTATGTACAATCACTAGGACGTGGAAGCAACCTAACTGTCCATCAACAGATGAATGGATAAAGAAGATGTGGCACATATATACAATGGAATATTATTCAGCCATAAAAAGAAACAAAATTGAGTTATTTGATTTGTATACTTTAAATGGTTAATTCTATGTTATATGAATCTTACCTCAATTTTTAAAAAGTGGGAGTCCCAGGAGCCAGGAACCTTCCCCATTTTGAATAGTTATAGCCCAAATTTGGCACAAAGGTTATGTTTGCAAACTGTTTCATGGAAATCTAGAGTTACCCATGAGCCTTTGAAATCCTGGGATAACTATCTTTTCTGCTTTATACCTTGATATGCCATGAAAGATTTAATATCTGCTTTCTATAGGTTTCTTTATAGGGGAATTTTTTTTTAAATCCCATATTAAAGCAAGCAATCTTTATCTGCTTTAAATCAAAGAGGTTACAAAATGATAAGCTAAGGACTTAACTTGAACGTAGGAGTCTACATTTTATATTTAAATTATCTCTAATGTTTAAAAGAATTTGACACTTCAAAGAATCTAACAGATTAGCTTTATGTTCACTGAGCAATTATTCTTAAGACATTTTCTGTCTGAGAAGAATAATGGTATTTAATCTTGGTAAATAGTTTTAGATTCACCGTATGGAATTTATTAGTTTTTCTGGAATTGTTTAAGTATTGGGAACATTTTGGTTATTAGTTGTACCTTTGAACTGTTTAAAAAAGAAATAGGATAAATTAAGTTTAAAATATTTGAAGCAGCTTTAATAGACCGAGTTCGTAAATGAAACCAAACTAATCAAAATGATCATCAAAATTTGCTTTACTTAAAAATAGCAGAAACTAACACACCACTGTAGAGATTATACTCCAATAAAGATGTTTTTAAAAAAATAGAATAATAAGATGAACCAGGACTTCTAAGGAAAAACAAAGTTTCTGAATTTATAAGTTTAATAAATTGAAAATTACATTAAAATAACCAAAAATAGCCTTTTCTATGCACAGAAATCATCTCCAAGGAAATCTAAAATTCACGCTGATATTTTCCATTCAATAAAGCCATCCAGGGACTTCCCTGGTGGTGCAGTGGTTAAGAATCTGCCTGCTAATGCAGGGGACATGGGTTTCAAGACCTGGTCTGGGAAGATCCCACGTGCCGTGGAGCAACTAAGCCCGTGCACCACAACTACTGAGCCTGTGCTCTAGAGCCTGCAGGCGACAACTACTGAAGCCTGCGCGCCTAAAACCCATGCTCAGCAACAAAGAGAAGCCACTGCAATGAGAAGCCCGTGCACCGCAACAAAGAGGAGCCCCCGCTCACCGCAACTAGAGAAAGTACGCATGCAACAATGAAGACCCAACGCAGCCAAAACTCAATCAATAAATTTTTAAAAATAAACAAATAAATAAAGCCATCCACACTCTAATCTTCAGTCACTAATGCACATATATCACCTTCCTTACCCAGCCCATACTGAACTTTTAGAGCTTAACTCTCAAGCACAGTGTAGTATAGTACAACAATCCAACTGTACTCGTGGGTCCCAATGAGTTTGCTTCTCTTTTCTCAAAACATAACTTATAGCAATCTTAGTTTCTACTTGCTAGGGATGCCAAAAAAAAAAAAAAAGCAAAGAAAAAGAAAAAAGTGCTTCCACTTTCCCCTCTTCTACCCAGACTCCAAAAACAGTCACCATTAAATGATCATGGTATACTGTCCTGCAGAGCCTGGTTATTGCCTCAGAATCTTTCCCAAAACAACCTTTTAGGTAACTGTCACCAAATTATCGGAAATAATGTGCAAAATGAAATCTGTTCATCACCCTCGGTCTTCACTCCTGAATTATTTTGTCAGCCCTACCTCTCCATCCCACACTCCTTAAGAAATAGAATAAAAGTAATATTACTCTGCACCATATCTGATATATGTGGTTGCCTGGCCCGGCTCCATTAAGAAAGTAGCTGCTTAACAGCACCTCTGATATATGTTCACAATCTATTCCTAGGTATAGAACCCATTCAAACTGACTACTGAGAATATCCAAAGATAGATAACTCCAAAATGGAAACTTTCCTGTTGCAAAAGTCGAGAGAACAGAACAGTCTCTTTCTAGAGGTCACAGATATCAACTTTTCCGTGGCAGGCCATCTCCAAATTGTCCGATATCCAAAGAATTAAAACAGTTCATAATATCATCACACTTTCCAGGCTAATCAAATGGAATCATCTTCAGGACCTATCATTCCCTGGACAGTCTTTTGGAGGAATATAGTATGAAAGTTCTACTCCAGTGGCATATTATGGTGTGTTCATCTGTTATCAGGATGCAGTACCAGTGATTCTTTTGAAACATTAGCGAGCACACTGAGGTTTACTAAAGGTCAACTACATCATCAAATGAGTTTCCAACTGACACGATCACTTAAAAATTATAGAACAAAGAGTCCAGAAGCAAATTCATTAATGGATTTTATTTTCAAGACAACCCCACTGATGTTCGGTTCCCAGAATACTCAATTAATTCTGCACAGTAATTCCAGATGCTACCAGATTTGCAACACCTTTCCTCACACTCAACGCCCCACTCCGCCACATGCACACATGGCTTTTGTGTCTATTTCTGGATGGTTCTTTACCTCTAAATCTTTTTGTTTCATAATGTCTTCTTTATTGCATAAGTCCTTCTCAGATTATAGAAGTATGAAGTGATAGAACCAGGACTGTGACATGGTGATCCAAAAGTGGGACATATTCAAAACTTTCTTTCTAGAACATCTGGACACATGGCAATGATTTGTTTATAGCTCCTACTATCTCTTTAAGAAAATAATGATTTATTTATGTAATTCTGTTTGTTTATGTAATTCAATCTAGTATTTATGTGCATTTAGTTTAGAAGCAGATATATGGGAATGGTTTTCAGAGCACTTCAGCTGGTGAACTGCCCTTTAAAAATTAGAAATTTTTTCTTCTGGCCATGATGGAGTAACTGGTACAGGACTTGTCCTCTTGCCATAAACAGCTAGAAAATTAGACAAAATATATATTCCAATATAGCACAACAAGAAGGGCAGAACTGTGGTCACAATAAAAGGAAAATAGGACGAATCCTAGAATTATCTAGGCTTTCTGCCTGGAGATACTTTCTGGTCCATGGCTTAGGGAAAAGAAATTCAAAAAGAACTCTGCATTCTCACTTTGTTGAGGAGACAGAAATCAGAGCTGGGGAGTAGAGGTGGCTGAAATGTTTGAAGCAGAGTACCAGTAAACAGAACACTTCACAAAGAACACCTTCCAAACACTGCAGACAAGTCCCCTAGAAAATCTGACTTACTGCTAAGCTGCACATGCTTAAGCTGGTCCTCCATGAGGCTGGGCACAGAACAATTACCAGCGAAGGAAAGAGTACCAGGAAACTGCAGGCTCACCAATTCCCAGAGCTCTTTTCCCAGAGCTCACACAAGGGCACAGGATATTGAGTTTCCAACAGAGTGGAAAGTCCTCGTTGACACATAGGGTACATAGTAAAGACCCCGGAAAACTCACACCTTAGTGTTAGGACTAAACTATCCTTAGAAGACACTATCCTTTCTATAAACCTGCCATAACAAAGCTTAAAAATTAGCCTTGAAAGGATAAAACTGATTAGCAAGTAACTTTATGGCCTGCCACCTTAGGAGAGAAATAGAAGATATAAAAAAGAATCAAATGGAATTCCTAAAGATGAAAAATAAAATATTTGAAAAAATGTACTCAATTGGCTTAACATCAGATTAGAGACTACATAAGAAAAAAACAGTAATCTGAAGATATAGAAGTAGAAGCCATTCAAGTTAAAGCAGTTATTTTTTAAAAGGCTAAAAAAAAAAAAAAAGAGTTAATACCCAGTGACCTGTGGGAAAACATCAAACACTCTAAGAGCCATGAAATTGGAGTCCCAGGAAAGAAAGGAAATGCAGAAAAAATATTTGAGGCAATAATCCCTAAAATTTTTCAATATTTGGTGAAAACTATAAACCCATAGTTGCAAGGCTCTCAATGAACACCAAGTGGCAGGGGGAGGGGGAGGAATCTTAGAAACAGCTTTAGAAAAAGAAACATTATAAACAGGGCAGCATCAATGAGAATGGTTGACATCACATCAGAAAAATAAATGCAAACTATAAGACACACACATATATAAAACATATCCTTTAAAATAAAGGTAAAATAAAGATTTTGACAGATTGAAGCCAATAGGACTCATTATCAGTAGATCTGTGCTATAAAAAAATAGTAAAAGAAAATCTTCCAGCAGAAGGAAAATAATACCAGATAGAAATTGGAATCTATAGAAAGCAAGCAATAGTCATCAGAATGATAAATATGTGGGTAAAATAGAATTATTTATCAGTGTGATACAATCTCACTAAGAATCCCAGCAGGCTTTTTGTAGAAATTGACATGCTGATTCTGAAATCTACATGGAGATGAAAAGAATCTAGACAATTCAAACTAATTTTGAAAAATAACAAACATGGAGGACTATACTCAATTTAAAAGCTTGCTATAAAGCTACAGCAATCAAGAGAATGTGGGACTGGTGAAAGAATAAATATTTAGATGAAACGGGAAAAAATGGAGAACCAAAAAATAAACCTGCGCACATACATGGTTAAGGATGGTGCTGGAGAACTGGATATCTATTTGGGAAAAAAATCTTGACCTTTACCTGACATTACACCCCAAAATTAACTTGAACTAGATCACTGACCTAAAATTAAAACAAAAATTATGAAACTTTTAAAACAAAACATATAAGAAAAATTTTACCAGCTTGGGGCAGGCAAACATTTCTTAGGAAATAAAATGCATTAACCAGAAAAAAAAAAATGATAAACTAGACGTCTTCGACATTGGACACCTCTGCTTTTTAAAAGACACCTTTCAGAACATGAAAAGTCAACCACAGACTGGACAATATATTTACAATATGTATATATAACAAGAGACTTAAATCCAAAATATACAGAGAACACATACTACGCCATATTAAGAAAAACAACCCAAAAAAAAGTGGACAAAAGATTTGAAAAGGTGTTCCATAAGGTTTGATATACAAATGACCATTAAGCCCGAGAAAAGCCACTCAATATCATTAGTCATCAGGGAAATATAAATTGAAACCACAATAAAATAGCTCTGCATACCCACTAGAATGACTAAAATGAACAAGACATAATATCAAGTCTTGGTGAGGATTTGGAACAGCTAGAACTGTTAGGAATATAAACTAGTACAACCATTTTGGAAAATAGTTCAGCAAATCCTTGTAGGATTAAATCTATAATTATCATGTAATCCAGTCGTTACATTCCTAAGTACTTACCCAAGAAAAATGAAAAAAAACAAACCCTCCACTTTAAGACTTTTACACAAATGTTCATTACAACTTTATTCAAAATAGCTAAACACTGTAAACAACACTAATGTCCATGGATAAGTGAACCGATAAACACATTGTGGTAGACCCATACAACACTACACTACCAACCGATTTTTGAAAACCAAATTACTGATACATGCAATGACTTGAATTAACCTGAAAAATAAACTGGCTGAGAGAAATAAGTCAGACACAAATGAGTCCCTAGTGTTTGATTTCATTTATAGGAAATTCTAGAGCAGGCAAATCTAATCCACAGGGACCAAAAGGTGAATGGTGGTTGCTGAGGCCAGGAGTAGTGGGGATTGAGTGCAAAGCAGTATGAAGGACCTTTTGAGAGTAATGGAAATGTCCTCTATCATGATTGGGGTGGTGGTTATATAAGTGTGCATATTTGTCAAAACCCACAGACTGCACATCTAAAATAGATGTATTTTATTGAATGTAAATACGTATTTGATAATTAAGTAAAATATTGTTCAACTTCCTGTGGAACCCCAATATATAAGATAAAAGAAGCAGAGATTCGATGTTTGATATGGTGCTAGAAGTCTTGCAGACTCACCCACTGGAATTCCCCTTTACACAGTGTCCCTTAAGGAGCCACAAAGTATAACTAGGACTCAACGGAATAAAAAATGAAAACCTACACTCCATAGTATCTATTTAAGGAGTGGCCATAAAGAAATTTACCGATTTTTATGTTATCATGTACATATTTCTCTTCAATATGAATAATTAATAGCCTATATAAAAGTACAATTAATATCAGAAAGATTATTTTTTGAAAAAATGTGGAGTGATGATAAAGATCCAAATACCTGCCTGCAGTGTTTTCCCAACAAATGAAATATGAGCTGTGTTACTCTCAGCATCCTGGGCAAGAGCTACTTACAAAGAAGGAAATACTCCTGATGGAAAGTCTTTCTTTTAAGGGTGGGTGAAACCTGGACCACTTCCCTAGCTCTTTCTTTCACAGTTGAATTGCACCGATGTCTGGGCTTCACATTTAATAAAAAATGTGGTTCTGTGTCTTCCCATTTATTCTGGACTGAGCAAGAGACAAGTTCAAATAACCCTGACATAGGCATGGCAAGGACAGTAGTGCCAAGATAATTTTCAAAAGATGCTGAAGTTTACCAATGTCGGTAGAATTTGGCTTTTATCTCTCTGTTGCCAGAGCTAAAAATTCCACTGGAGTCAACTCTTTATACTGACTGCTGTATGAAATAATTCTTCCTTCTTTCCATCAAAATTCCTCAGTTAGAAGCACTCAGTTGCAAGCAAAAGTGATATTTCAAATAAATACCAACCATGATGGTAATATAGTAAATACGTGACTCAAAAATTTAAATATACATTTCCTTTTATGGTGAAAGTAAACTATTTTCTGAATGAAATACTTAGTTCATCAAATCTTCCAATTATTTCCAAACCATTTGTTGACTTCTATGAATTGTTGATGTGATTTTGTTTGACAGAGCTGTCACTAGCTAAGTGATGGCCCTGTCTGAGCCATAATGTATTGTGGTAAACCACATCCACTCTTCCAACAACTTCCCCGTTAATTGATAGTCATTCTATGACTTGTGGTCTAGATAAGTAGAGAATTTCTGTAAACTCTCCAATACACTTATTTGATAGTTTCCCTGTGAACTTTAGACCACTGTTCTCTGAAGCCCCAGGACTCTAAGCTGGGGGAAAGAAGATGAAGGAAAAGAAGGCCCCCATTAGCTGTGTTGATGATGTAGCATAAGCACTGCCTGGCCCTGCCTGTAAGAAATAGTAGGGAAACGCTAGAGGGCCACCGATCTTTGCGTTCTAGCCCCCTCTTGTAAGACAGTCCCAGCAATCCAAAAGCACTCGTCCCTCACCAGCCATTCTCAGTAGAGATTAACCAGGAGAGCAGAAGCAGTGAAGGGAGATGTTTTAAAGTTCAGCACCTCCTATTCTTACTCCCAATGTAAACCAGGACCTGCCCTGCACGGAGCCCTCTTCCAGTCCAGGCAGACATGACCTGTAGAGCCAAAGTTACTTAACAGACCACATGTGATCTTCCAAAAACACAGAGTACTTCTGGAAACTCCAGAACACAGTTGTGCTACTTTCCCCACCTAACATGGAGCTGGCAGAAAGTGCTTCAATAGTTTTTCATACATTACCCTAATAAGAAAGACAATTCATCAATGGTCATTGCAACATCCTGCGATGATTACCTTGAACTAATTTCTCTACTTATCACAATCATTATTGCCAACAGATGAAGAAAAATGCCAACAAGTGTCATACTGATGACTACTTTGTGAATATCAATCGTGATTTCAAATAGTAGAATATTCAACCACTATTGGCTTAGGCGATAAAGACTTCACATACCCTCAAGAGGCCCTGCTTTTCATTTTTTCTGCTCTGGTATCCTCAGAAGGCTAGCTGTTCTTCCTTGTGCCTGTCTCCTCAGAGCCATACTGTGGATTCCATAATTCTGAGTATCACCCCGCCAGGAGTAAAGAAGGAAGGGGGAAGGAAGGGGCTGAAGCCATAGTGACAAGAGATATTCATGTGCACCTTTCTCCTTTTTATCAGGAATAAAAAACATTTTCCAAAAGCTCCTCAGGAAATTTCCTTCTATCCAAGAGAGTTTGAGGACAGAGTTATATGCAAAACAGGTCAAGAGGAATGAGATCTTAATGTCTTTTTTAGACCAATTATGACTTATCTTCTTGAGCTGGTGGGGTGGGAAAGGCTAACTTCCCTGAGATCTAGAACTGTCTACCACCTGTACAAAATGAGGGTTCTGTTAAGGGAAGAAAAGGTGGAAGCTGTTGAATGGCTTCTGCCATAATTGGATTTTATTTTGAAGATTTATTTACAACTATTATTAGTATGACCATTATTATTACTACTAGTATTAGTACCATCATCTTTCATTGAAGGAGTACTCTTTGCCAGGAAATTCACTACATTAAATACTTTACTAGTATTATTTAATTTAATTTATACAATAATCTTCAAGGACTGAAGAGGCCAAAATAATTTATATAGTTAGACAGTGTTTAATTTAATCTAAAGCATGCATGATTCCAAAACCCAAATCATTTCAGGTTCATGTGATGAGCCATATTTCTACACATGGGTGAATCTTTAAAACAGCCCTCTTCACAGTTCAGTCTTGGCATTATTCCTATTAGTTAATTCCAAGCAGAAGGATGCTCACTGAAAATAAATGCAACTCGTTACCCTACCTTTGCACATAATTGGTTTTAAATTGTGTCAAGATGTGCATTGCCTTTATTAAGTTCTCTAGAAAAAGGAATTTCAATGATGCTATTAGGAAATGATGGTAACACAGGAGTTCTCTTCCTGGGAGATTAAACAAAATAGCACGTGTGAGCTTTACTAACCCAAAGCCTGGTGCAGAGTAAGTGACCAATGAATGCTAGGTGAATGAATGAATGAATGAGATTCAAAGACTCAGAATATTGTTCATTTGGATGCTTCTTCTGGTGCCTAGAAAGGCTTACAAATGTGTGCTACTAATCAGCACAAGGGGAAAAACAGGAAATTATCTTTGGGCAAACTTTGAAGATCACAGACAGGCACCTGGATTTTAAGGTAGTAGATATAGGTTGGTTTGGTGGCTGTTGACCAAAAACCAAGGTTTAATACATAAATTTCCCTTGATCTTCATTTTTTCACACCAGTATCAAAACTTTCAAAGACTATTCAGAGTGATCTGGATTTGGATAAACTGAATACATTTTTAAATACATGTGATGATGGGCTTCCCTAGTGGCACAGTGGTTGAGAGTCCGCCTGCCGATGAAGAGGACACGGGTTCGTGCCCTGGTCTGGGAAGATCCCACATGCCGTGGAGCAGCTGGGCCTGTGAGCCATGGCCGCTGAGCCTGCGCATCCGGAGCCTGTGCTCCGCAACGGGAGAGGCCACAACAGTGAGAGGCCCGTGTACCGCAAACAAAACAAAAAAACATGTGATGTTGAGCCATGTTATTTTAAATAGAGTTAATATTTTTCAAGTTTTTATTTAATACTGGATGCCATGCTAAGCAATTAAATGCATCTCATTTAATTACCACGATAACCCTATGAGGTAGATAGTCACTGGAGTTTTAGGTGGCTCAATAAGTAACACAAATGTCTTACAACGTCTGGGTTCTGAATTAGAAGATAGATAGATGAAAGAATGTGATGGAGATCAAAATCTTATTATTATATAACAGGCTGATCCAAGAACATGACTTTAGATCTGGAGCAAGTGGCCTCACCCTGTCTCAGATAGCAATACACCCCAGTTGTCCCCTGGAGGGCCAGAAGCCTTCAGTGACAAAACCGTGAACTGGCCCAAGCACACACTCCCAGAAAACAAGAAGATCTATAAGAAGAACCCTCAGAGAGCTGAGAGGTGCATGCAGGCCTCCTTTTGCATGTTCACCAATCAGAGAAGATGCCTCTCTTAGGTCTGGTCCCCTGAAAAGAGAGATAGAGATTTACCTGCAGGAAGTTTATTGGGGAGTTCCCTGGGGTTCAACACCTGTGGGCGCTGAAGGAAGCAGGACTGGGCAGTGGGAGGAGCTGAACTGCAATGCAATTGCAACCGAGGCCTCTGCAGATCTCCCAGGAACTCTGGAGCAAAGGCCTTGCCCAGTTGCCTTGTGTTAAGGCAAGAGGGCCAGGCCTTTGTACCCCTACATTAACTAGGGGTCACTGGATGCAGGCTGTGCCTGGGAGGTGACATAACTTGGGCAAGGCCAATCCTTTCAGTTACAGGCAATTATTTTTTATTACTGCAGTGTGACTCATCTGTGGCCTGTGGACAGTCAACACCCTTGCAGGTGAAGAATTGAATGAATTGGTCCTAACGGGGGAGACTTGGGCAGAGCAACACAGCATTCATTAGGTGAGAAACTCATGGTGGTTTTCCAGTGGAACTTCCTCCATATGGAAATAGAAAACAAGGAATAAGAGAATCTCCAAGAATAGGCATCACGACTATACCTATTTTTTGCACATGAATAAAGAAATTAATGAGAATACAGGCAGATGGTAAAGATGGGAATTACAAATAATCTGAACTCACTCTGTTGTATTGCCTTTTGCTACAGACCTTGTAGCAAAAGTAGTCTAGAAGGAAATATGCGGAGATCTTAGACTTACACTAATATATTATAAACAATATCACATGAGTTGGAAACATTTGGATCGTGATGAAAATAAAAGGAAATTGTTTAGCACAGTTTACTTTGGCCAATAATAGTATGTATATAAGCATATGTCTGAATATTAGTACTAACTTTATTTGAATTTTATATCCTACTTATGCTGACTCTTGACAGTTAAAATAGTTGTAAGAAAGTTCTCCCTTTGCACAGAATTAAAATCTGCCTTTCTGTACCTCACACGCACTGTTTATAAATGCTAGTTGTGCATCCCAGTCACCTGTGGAGCTATTAACAAAACAGATGCCCAGACCCTACCACAAACCTACAGAAAATCAGAACCTCCAGAGCTGGAATCCAGATTATGGGTTTTTAGGTTTTTTGTTTTAAGTCTTTCAGTTAATTCTGTCCATTCTCCTGGTTAGGCACCACTGCTCTGGTATGACACATATTTAACTTATTTTTAATAACACTGAATAGACATTTACAGTGTGCATAATACATTAATCTCCTCTTACGTATTATACATGCAAATGTGCCAACCTAAATTTCTGGGTCAACCAAGCATGTTCTTTCAGGCAGTACTCTGAAGTTGTGGTTCATAGATTCAACACCCTACTACCACAGCTCAACCCCCAGTGCTACAATTTAAAAATATATTTTTTGCCTTTTAACAACATAATACTACATATATTACAGACACTATAGATCTGGTCTAGGCTTGTCAACATCTGTGTATATCAGGTACCATAAACATGGTTCTAATATCTAAAAGAAGTGGAAAAGGGAAAATCTGAAGTACATAGCTAAATACAGCTTATACCTTCACGACTCACAGCAGTTCTTAACTATTTTTAAATTGTGAGTCCACAGCCACTCTATCTGATACTTTAAAAGCATTTAAAATGCTTACTATTATAACCAAATTATAGTCACACTAACACATTCTAGGTATATTTAGTGATTGTTGGACAATGTGAATATCCCACTATAATGTAAGCTCCATGAGGATGGGACTTTATTCTTTGGTTCCTGACAGCACCTTCAACATCTAGAACAGTGGCTGGCACAAAGTCCATGTTCCATCAATATTTTCAGTTGAATGAATGAACATCGGAGTTGACCGTAAGTGGAAAGCAATTTATGGAACTATTAACTCAAACCCAATCAGTTCATAAACAGAGGGGTCATGGTAGCAGGGATAGACCATGGTATTCTTTGGATGACAAAGAGGCAGGGGGGGTCTAAGTGTATTTGTATAATCAGATAAAGTCAAGAGCTGACAAGGAGAAGGTTGAGGTCAGCTGCTGCAATGAAAAGTCATGATCTCTCACTTACATCCCATATCTGAACAAATTCTCATGCCAGAGTCCATTGATTGAAGGAGAGGTTGTCTTCTCTGGAGGAGAAAGTCTGGAACCAAATCAAGTATGTACGAAGGGACTTGCAGATATTTATCATAATATCTATACCCTGGGAAGGGAAAATACACAGACCATTCCAGGGTTGATGAATACACAGACCATTGCAGGGTCTGAGCTGTTACTAATATCTGGAACCAGAAACATGAACATGGACTTTGGTTATACTGGTTGCTCATCTAAATAATAAATTGAATCTTGGCCCAAGTCCACCTCACAGTGGATCCAAAGGGTGCATGGACTCACCCTGTGGTTACTTCCCCAGTCCCTGAATGCATAATTGGGATTAGTGTACTTAGCAGCTGGCAGAATTTTCACAGTGGTTCCCTGAAATAAAAATAAGAAACATTATGGTAGCAAGTACCATGAGGAAGCCCCTTAAATTACACCCATCTACTTGCCAAAATAATAAATCAGGAGCAACTTCACAGCCTAGGCAAAGTCACCTATAATTTGAGCTACTACCAAGGACTTGACTCATAGTATGGCTTTTTTTTTAATTAATTTATTTATTTTTGGCTGCGTTGGGTCTTCATTGTGGTGTGCTGGCTTTCTCTAGTTGCGGCGAGCCAGGGCTACTCTTCATTGCAGTGCGCGGGCTTCTCATTGTGGTGGTTTCTCTTGTTGCAGAGCATGGACTCTAGGCACGCGGGCTTCATTAGTTGTGGTGCGCGGGCTCAGTAGCTGTGGCTCACGGGCTCTAGACCACAGGCTCAGTAGTTGTGGCACACAGGCTTAGTTGCTCCGCGGCATGTGGGATCTTCCGGGACCAGGGCTTGAACCCGTGTCCCCTGCATTGGCAGGCGGATTCTTAACCACTGTGCCACCAGGGAAGCCCTAGTATGGCATTTTAAAGCTTATATATGGTGGCCAAGATGGCAGATCTATAGGAAGGAAGGAGAAACCATATCCAGAGGATGCATTAATTCCAGCAGCAATGAATTTTTTCCTCCTTCAAAATGGAAAGGATCTGATATAATTAATCTGCCACCAAAGGACTGGTTAGTCTCCCTGAGGAACAGTGAGATATCAATTAGCATTGATCTCTGATACTGGCATCCAGGCCATCCAGGAGAAGCTGTAGTTAGATCAGCCTTGATAAAAGGGAGCCTATAATGTTTAACTCATGCATTGCCTCTCTCCGTTACCTGGATTCTCTGTTCATAGACACATTAAGCAAGTTCTAGGATGGCTAAGGACAAAACTGACTAATATCCATAGAGAGGTTATCCTAATTCTTGTATAGGACATCTTCTTTATGTGTTGTCACCAGCCACCACTTTGAAGGCTGTATGATGATTTTAATTGGGATAACCTGTTGAATTAGGGCGCAAGTTCGAGGCATAAACTGTATCAGACACGTCTTTTGCCCAGCTCACATCCCTCCCACCCACACTTTCACTCCAGCCATTGTTGCTATAGCACTCAGGGCACTCAGCTATGAGTAGGTGTAAGCTGACTGCATGTTACTTCAACTGTGTCACATAATTCTGTTTTCTGTCGTGGAACTTCTTTAAACCGACCACTTCCACTACCTGCAGGATCCCTCTCAGCTATTCTGATGTGCAAACCTCAGTGACAAGGCGTTAATACACTATGGGGCAAGCCTTGATCAAGGAGGGAAAGGAACCTATGGATAAATACTTTCTTCTTCTGCCTTGCAGGCAGACAGTTCTGAGGAGCTCCCTGCACAACTCAAAAAGTCTCCAGCAAGATCAAGCCCCTGTTGTCCACAGCAGACACTCGGAGGTAACACCTTCTTAAAGGGTCCTTCTATCCTACTGCATTCTATCACTCTTCCCCTTCCCCCAATCCTGTTCCTTAGGGTCACCTCCTAAAATAAATAACCATCATGGAAGCCTGTGTTTCTGGCTCTGCTTTTTGGAAGAACCTAGACTAAGACTTAGTCCTTTTCTAGTTTATAGAGAGAAGTTCAGTAAGAGGGCACAAGGCCCTGTTCAGATGAAAGGGAAGAGGTCAACATTAAAGGAGATAGTCTACAAAAAGGAGAGAAAATGTATTTTCCAACTTTCAAATTTTGCTTCGGGATGATCCTGTGAATTTTATTTGTATGTCTACAGAAAAAAAAAAAAGGTATTCCATGTGTAAACATTGGGAAATTAAATGAAAATATTGCTGTAAGCACAGATTCCTCGATATAACCTAAAAATATGGAAGTACTCTTTAATATTTTTTTCTCTCTATTCCCCTGGCCCTCTTCACATATACAAACCCTGCCCACAAATCCTATCTCTGTAATAGAGCTCATACCCACTTCTTCCTTTACTTTTCCAAAAGCTATCCCACCCCGCCTCATTTCAGGCTCTTAGTATTTTATACCTGATCTTTATTACTCTGATGCCTCTACACTACTCTAATCATATTTCTAAAATATCCTGCTCATTTTGCTGATCTGAAGCTTCATGGCCTTCTCCACTTCACAATAATGTAAACAGTCATTCATGCAAAAAGATATTTATTAATCATATATTAAGTGTCAGGCACCCTAGCCTGAGGCTAGGACTAAAATGCTGAGCAAAGCAGATGTCATCTTTCTTACCTACATTGTTAATATTCTCTCATATTACTCCTAAAATCTTCAGTCCAATTCAATTAAATGATTCTCCAGTCCCAGGAAACATGATCTTCCAGTCTCGATTTTAAGTGTTGCTGCTAAGAACCACTCCCTGTCTTCCCTCTGCTTATCTTAAGGTCATTGTTTACACCTAATATGTACCTGTTCTCCAGAGTCTGACCAGATCTGTCTGCCTCCATGTACTATGTCCTTGCTCTGAATTTTTAATTATACTCACTGTCCTTACCTCTCCCCTGCCCCTTACTGTGTGCCCAAGCACCTGACAAAGACTGATGCTTTACACAAAAGTACTTGTTACATATACACTCTTAAAACTTGAACCTGGTTATATTCTATTTTCCCCATTAATTTATAAATTAAATATAATCTTGGACACAGGTTCATTTTACATTTGCATGAGAGTCATAATTTTACCTTTCTAAAAGCATCCTTTTACATGATATAAAACCCAATATCCGACTTCCCTCGTGGAGCAGTGGTTAAGAATCCGCCATCCAACGCAGAAGACACGGGTTTGAGCCCTGGTCCGGGAAGATCCCACATGCCGCAAAGCAATTAAGCCCATGTGCCACAGCTACTGAAGCCCGTGTGCCACAACTACTGAAGCCCGTGTGCCTAGAGCCTGTGCCCCACAAGAAGAGAAGCCACCACAGTGAGAAGCCCGCGCACCACAATGAAGAGTAGCCCCCGCTCGCCACAACTAGAGAGAGCCTGCAAGCAGCAACAAAGACCCAAGGCAGCCATAAATAAATTAATTTAAAAAAATAATAATAAATAAATAAATATATATATATATATATATATATATATATATATATATATATATATATATATATATATATAAAAAATACACTAAAGTGTCTCCTTTGCCCCTGCTTGGGACCTGCCGTGGGTTAAGGAAAAGGCTATGGCGCAGGAGTTGAGGGCATAATGGACCCTTCATTATTTGCCCATCTTGTTCCTCTATTCCTCCTCCTTATCCACCAGGACTCCTCTGACTCCACAAGCAGTGAAGTAGGGAAGGGAGAAGAAGTTAAGGTCAGGAAAGGCCTTGCTTCACTGGTATGGTTACTCTCTATATCGGGGCCCTCAGAGTTGGTCAACTGGAAATTTGGTTTATATTGAGACATTTGGGGATCCTCAGAGATCCCCAAATCCTGGAGATTTCTCACTGCAGCATCCTAGATGTGGGTGACATCTTCTCTTATTTCCCATCTTCAAATGGCCCACCCTTCTGTGGGGCCTCCTTGCCCCTCCAGTTGTTCTTGTTGGGTGCTGTGTCTTTGGACAAGTCCCTCCTCCTGCTTCCTTTTGGGGTCTACATAAGCACACATCCTTTCCCACCAAACTCTGCAAGTGCAGGCCTATTTTCTTTTTTAGCTGCCACAGACCACTTCAGGCAGGTGTCACATGCCAGGCCTTACAACATAAAAATCCCAGAAAACAGAAGCCAGGCCCTCTAAATGATTCTCCTAGAAAGTCCTCCACTTAGCTTCAAAGTTAGGAAGGCCTGTTCATCACTCCTTCTCAAACGGATGCAGGAATCACTCAGTACACTTATAAGTCTCTCCCAAAATAGTCACACTCTGACTGCTCTCAAGAACTCTTAGCTCTCTGAGAGTCTATTACACAGCCTGGACTTGATATGGGCAAAGAGCTAATCCTGCGAGGAATTTTTTTTTTTTTTTTTGCCACTCCCAATGCATAGCCTACATTGATAGTCAAGCACTTCAATGTAGATTTGGTTGTATTTAACAATTTAACATCTATTCTTCTCATTTCTGAGAACTCAACTAAGACTCCAAGACAAGGTCATTTTAGCATCCCTTCATGCATGCATAAATACATGTCGTTTGTTTTTAAAATAATGGATAATGGATACTCTACATATGGCTCTGCAACCTGCTCTTGTCACTTAACGTGTCTTTGATAACTTCCCATATTTCACATTTCTTTTGGTGAACAATTTTAGGGATAATATAATAATGGCTTAGGGATATCAAACATACATATACCTCTCTGGCCCATAAATAAGAGAAGTCATTAGAAAATTCTGCAGACTTAAGGACTTTTCATGAGTGTCATAAATGTCACTGGTGAGATTAAAAGCTCAGCTACTAACTGTGAATGTTAGGATTCCCATATGAGTCACACGGGGAAAAAGTTGTAAAAATATGAACCTAAGACAACTGAGTTTCTAGGCCATAATGAGCCACGTTGTAAAAAATGTGGACCAAGGAGCAAAGCTATAGATTAAAAAATACCAAGATTGTGTGTATTCTGAATTGCAATAAAATGGAATGGAGAAATAACAGTTATTCACCATGCTAAGTGTTTTGTGTATATTTATCACTTAATACTGACACAAATTAGTCATACTCTTCTCTAACTTGTCCCCTCATTGCATGACTCCAGTCAAACTAACATCTTCAGGACTTTGCGTGTGCTAATTCCTCAACCTGGAATGTTCTTCCCACAGAGATGCATAGCTCCTGTCTTTACTTCATTCACGTACTTAGTTCTTGTCACCTTTTTTAAAGCACTGTGCAAAATAACACTTCTATCCTTGTAGCACTCGCTATCCCTTTACTCCACTTGTTTTTTTCCATGAAATTTATGACTATCAAACACATTTGCTCCTCTTTTCCTTGGATAAAAAAAAAAATGAAAAACTCCTAGTGGTTCAAAGTGACCTCTGCAGTGAAGTCTTACTTTCTAGGGGGGAATGATCAACCTCAGAGGGGCTGGGGTCTACATCCAGGACAGCAATGGTGGCCACAGCTGTATTTTTCAAATTCTTTTTTTTGTAGCAATTTGGCTTTAAGAAGGACACTCAGCATATTGGTAAGCAGCAACACTTAAGAGTGCCTAAGCACAGTGACCTGGAGATTCACAGTCTCTGATGAGCTGAGAAACCTCCTCAGTTTTCTTAGGGGGAGTGGGAACAAAATACTCCTTTCTCTTTTCTTTTTCATTAAACATTGATTACTTTAATTGATTAATTTAATTAAGCTTTAATTCATTCACCAGTCTCCACGAGTAGAATTCCTTATACCCTATAGGGTCAGGGGACAAACTGCAACAGCAGCCAGGCAGGCAACAGCTGAGAGATTTGCCTTTGAAGCAACATTTAAGCCTTTTAGGTTCCATGGCTTCCGTGAGGAGGGCACCCCATGTCGCATCACTATAGTTCAGGTGATACAGTGCCCAGATTTTTTCCAGAGATGCCCTCTAAAAGAGCAAGCCAGTGCAATAATTAGCTTATGGGGAGAAAAGAACCCAATCTGACTGAATGACTCTTCCACTGATTTCAGTGTTGTTGAGTCAGTGAATCAGACTTGCCTCCAACACATCCTTCTGGAAGAAGCCTCTCCCCACTCCCTTCAAGGATCCTTTGCCTTGCAGGTTAGCCAATCAACTTCATCTCCCCTTCCTGGGCACGGGTTAGGGCATCAAACAGTACCCAGTGGATCCAGTTATATATCCCAGAGGTGGCTTATCCTTCCCTAAAACTAAATGAATCCAGGTATATCATAGAGGCATATACCTTAGAAGTCCTCTTACAGTTTAGGTTGGAACACCTATACATCATATGGCAGACACAGATAAAGCCATGACAACTAAAGCACAAGCATCAGCCATGCTTTCCCAGGGAGCATTTTCTGGTGAATCCAGTTAATAAGTCAAGAACAAGCTAGGGGCATGCACCTTCATCAAGCACCAAGTCACCCTGTTCATTGCACCACTGTCTCAACTGCACCCACAGAATTTTAATTTATAAAGGTGACTTGGTAACAACAGAGAGAGGTCAGTGACACTGAACAAAGAGTTTATTACTTACAGTTTAAGAAGAGGAGGCATGCCACATCATGCAGGGCCACATGAAGAAGCATCAACTGTAGTCAGGAAGCAGAAAGAATAAAGGGAGAGCTTGGTCCAGAGCCTTTATTACTATAGTGGTGGGAAATTGTCAGGTGAGGACATTCTCTATCGAGCAGGGAGTGAAATTCAAACGTTGGGGTTTGTGGTTGGAGGATTTATAAAATGATTTTTAAGGGTGGACCACAAGGGAGGTGTAAACAACTTTGACTATTAGTTTGGCCCTGCAATGTTGTGATTTATAAGAAATATGTATTTGGTCATTCAGATGACCAAATATATATTTCTCATATACATTTGGTCTTTATCCACAGTTCCTGGCTCACAGATCCCAAAACCCAGGTGCTTGGGAAAGCACCTAAAGATGGGGGCTGGAGCAAAACATGATTAGAAGGTTGGAACTTTCAGTCCCACTCCCTGACCTCGGGGGAGGGGAGAGGGGATGGAAGTTGACTCAGTTGTCAATGGCCAATGATTTAATCAATCACACCTATGTAATGAAGCCTCCATAAAATCTCAAGAGAATGGGGTTCAGAGAACGTCTGGGTTGGTGAACACGTGTGGGTGCTGGAAGAGCAGCACACCTAAACAGAGCATGGGAGGTCCTCACCCCTTCCCCATGCCTTGCCTTACGCATCTCTTCCATCCGGCTGCTCCCAAGTTATATGTAAAATGTTTCTCTGAGTTCTGTGAGCCACTCTAGAAAATCAACCAAGCCCAAGGAAGAGATAGGAACCTCTGATCTATAGCCAGTGGTCAGAAGTACAAGTGACAACCTAGACTTATGACTGGTTTCTGAAGAGGGGGTGTGAAGCAGGACTAACCACAGCCTTGTGGAACTGAGCCCTTAACCTGTGGAATCTGATGCTATCTCCAGACAGAAAGTGTCAGGATTGAATTGAATTGTGGGACACCCAGATGGTATTCTGAGAATTGCTTGTTGGTGTGGGGAAGCCTCCACACACACATGTTGGAATTGGGTTCAGGAACCTAATGTAAGCCCTGTGACCAATGGATGACAAGTCATCAACTACAAAATCTATAAAAGTTGATTAGAACATAGAAGATCCAGTGAAAAGCATTTTAAATAATAGTCATTAATTACCTCATATTCCAAGAGCTCTGAAGGTAGAGAAATTCCAGAAATGGCTCTGAAATACCATCAAGGCCAAGGTCCCTCTATCTTATTATTCTGCCATCCAAAACAAGCCTCAGCATGTTGATTTCTTCCCTCACATTTGTCCTATTCATGCTCACAAAGTTACTGCTATATCTCTAGGGCTCACATTCTTGTGTTGCCTCACGTACATGTTTTCATTGGACAACTTCATTGCCAGAAATATAAAAATCTGGTTAGCAAGGCAAATGGTGTGAGTGATTGCTGAATAGGCAACCAGTGGTACCTGCTATAACCAGTGTGCCTGAATTGTATCCCTATCACCAAGTAGTTTTCAATGCCTGAGGATCTAGATGATCTAATCTTTGGATAAGGGATAAGGACGGTGAAAATGAAATTGTCTTCCATGTACTTAAGATGATGAAGTCCATAGAGCTATATTTGAAACAGAATCCTAATTCCTTTTCTAAAATGGTATACAGAACGTGTGAAATTGTTAAAATTTAGATTTTTTTGCCTGAATTTACATGACAAAATAATTAATTGGGTTACTTCATTGAGAGCCACAAGAAGTAGTAAATTTGATGTCAGAAAGAGAAAATACAGTTTAGTGGATTAATTCTTTCAGTCTTGACCAATAATATTAAATAAAGGATTATCCTGAGTAATAAAAGGATGCTAAAAGCAGTTTAGATTACTATCATGAGGTTTTAAATGAGTTCCCATCTATAATTAACTTGGAAATCTACTATAATTTTTGTCTCTTGTTCAGGCATAGCCATATTCCCCCTAGACTGTGAGATTTTGTTTGTTTAATGCTATCTTTCCATAAGGGCCCAAAACAGTAACTTGTATAATTTATATACTTGTATATCATCCAGAGAGATGATATTTTCAGTAGGAATGACTCCCTCATTGTAAGGATTTAATGGGGTTTATTAAATGAGAATGTAGATTAATAGACACTTTAAGAACACTTTCCTCTGAAACTTGCATAGAAAAGAAAGTCAGAAGAGACGTTTAATCATCTTCAAAGAAGTAAAACAGTCACTTAGCTCCACAGCAGGGAGCAATGCCTTCCCCCACAAAAACGTCTACATTTAAATGTAAAACCATATAGCATTTCAATTCTTGAGAACTGCTCAAAAAATACTGAGTGTCATAGGAAAGAGTGAGCCCTATCCTAACTTAAAACAGTTCATATGCCAAAATTTACAAGAAGAAAAAAGGTAAAACTCAATTTAAATTTCTACTCGTTGTTTCAACATAGTTGCTCTGTTATGGCCCAAAATATTCCAACAGCTATTACACCACTGGTATAGAATGCAATATGCCCTTTATGCAAACCGTCTGTTGATGAATAGCGAACGGAGGAAAATTGAAGACCAATTTTAAGAACAATGAAAAGGAGTGTAGTTGTTTCATACTAAGTGTAATGGGTTTGTATCACATACTTAGAGTGTATCAGTTAGAGTCCAATGACAAAAACAAAACCTGTATTAGGCATTTAAAGAAAATAGAACTGAGGATTCTGATCAAGATGGCAGAGTAGGAGGACGTGGAACTCACCTCTCCCCACAAACACATCAAAAATACATCTACATGTGAGTAATTCTCACTGAAAATGAACTTGAGACTGGTAGAAAGACTCTTATACAACCAAGGCTATAAGAAAGATACACACAGAATTGAGTAGGAAGGGAAGAAAAGTGATCAGGTCAGGAGCTGTACCGCTGGGAGGGGACACAGAAGAGAAAGGGGATCCTCCCTGGGAGGGGGCAGTTTGAGCCACATATTGGATGCCCCAGCCCTGGGGTATAAGAATGGGAAGACAAGTCCCCTTAGTGGTTAGAAAACCAGTGGGACTAACAGGAGGACTGTAAGAAATCTAGACTCCACTCCATTACTGGCACTTATGGAAGCAGCACATCTAGGAAGCAGTCTAGGACTCTGACTGGAGCCAGGGCCACCACAGCCCTGGAGCAAGGGTACCAGTGCTAGGAGGGGGGAGAGTGCACACTTAGATGGAACGGAGCCAACTCAGACCTGACCCCCAGGGCTTCTGCTCCAGCAAATTGGGACCCACCCCCAATACAGTGGTGCAGGCCACTAAGCAGAGGAGAAGCCCCAGCTCATACCTGGCTCTGGCTCTAGCCCTTCCGTCTCCAGCCCCATCTCCTACCAAGGTGGTAGTTGCTGGAACACCCTGGGGAAAGATATGAATCATGCCCACATCAGATCCAGCTCTCCCACTAAAGCCACTGAGCACATACAGACTGTATAAGGATGGTTCCACACAAGAATCTCCCTTCAAGAGCACAAAGGTAACTGTTTCACCTAATTTCATAGAGACAGAGAGAGTTAAGCAAAATGAGAAAACACAGGAATTTTTTTCAATTGACAGAACAAGAGAAACCCCCTGAAAAAAACAACTAATGGAACAAAAATATATAATTTACCAGACAAAGAGTTCAAAGCATTGGTCATAAGAATGCTATTAGGGAAAAGAATAGATGAACACAGGGAGAATTTTAACAAGGAACAAGAACTGAAGAATACAATAACTGTAATGAAAAACATACTAGAAGGAATTAACAACAGACTAGGTGATACAGAAGAATGCACAAGTGATCTGGAAGTTAGAATATTAGAAATCACCCCATCAGAACAGCAAAAAGAAAAACAAATATTAAAAATGAGAACAGATTAAAAGTCCTCTGAAACAATGTTAACTGTACCAAGATTCACCTTATAGGGGTTCCAGAAGGAGAAGAGAGAGAGAAAGGGGTTGAAAATGTATTTTATGAGATTATGGCTGAAAACTTCCTGAACCTGAAGAAAGACACAGATATCCAGGTATAGGAAGCATAGAGGGTCCCAAACAAGATGAACCCATACAGACCAACACCAAGACATATCATAATTAAAATGGCAAAAATTAAAGATAAAGATAAAAGGTAGCAATAGAAAAACAGAGTCATATACAAGGGAAACCCCATAAAGTTATCAGCTGATTTTTCTGCAGAAACTTTGCAGGCCAGAGGGATTGCCATGATATATTTAAAGTGCTGAAAGGGGAAAAAAAAACCCTGTAATCTAGGATACTCTACCCCACAAGACTATCATTTAGAATTAAAGGAGAGATAAAGAAGTTCTCAAACAAGAAAAACTAGTACTATTCAACACTACTAAATCTACCCTAAATGTTAAAGGGTCTTCTCTAAGTGGAAAAGAAAAGCCTATAACAAGAAGTAAGTATCAATAGGAAGGAAAAATCCCACTAATAAAGGCAAATGTATAGTAAAGGCTGAGAACCAACCATTTAAATAAACTAGTACAAAGATTAAAAGATAAAAAAATAAAAAGTAAAATCAACTATAACTACAATGACAATAAAGGGATAAACATGAAGATGTAAAATGTGATATCAGAAACACAAAATATGAAGGAGAGGAGTAAGAAAAATGTAGATTGAACTTAAATGACCACAAGTTTAAAATGAGTATGAATATATGAATGCCATGGTAACCATGAATCAAAAACCTACAATAAATACACAGAAATTACAGAGAAAGGAACACAAACATACCACTAAAAAATCATCAAACCATAAGGGAAGAAACTAAAAGAAGAAGAAAAGAACAGATAAAAACCACAAAAACACCCAGAAACCAAGTAACAAAATAGCAATAAGTACATACCTATCAATAATCACTTTAAATGTCAATGGACTAAATGCTCCAATCAAAAGATCTAGGATGGCCAATTAGATGAAAAAATAAGACCCATCTATGCGTTTCTTACAAGACACTCACTTCAGAGCTAAAGACACACACACAGACTAAAACTAAGAGGATGGAAAAATATATTTCATGCAAATGGAAACGACAAGAAAATGGGGGTAGTAATATTCATATCAGACAAAATAGACTCTAAAACAAATTCTATAACAAAAGACCAAGAAGAAAACTGTATAATGATAAAGGGATCAATACAAGACGAGGATAGAACACTCATTAACATATATGCACCCAATACAGGAGCACCTAAATATTTAAAGCAAATTACTAACGGACATAAAGAGAGAAATTGACAATAATGTAATAATACTAGAGGACGTTGACATCCCAATTCCATCAATGGACAGATCATCCAGACAGAAAATCAATAAGGAAACAGTGGTCTTAAAGGACACATTAGACCAGCTGAATGTAATAGATACCTACAGGACTTTCCATCCAAAAAGAGCAGAGTACACATTCTTCCCAAGTGCCCAGGAAATATTCTCCAGGATACATCACATGCTAGGAATAAAACAAGTCTCAACTAATTTAAGAGGACAGAAATTATATCAAGAATTTTTTTTTACAACAATGGTATGAAAGTGAAATCAATTACAGAAAGAAAAATGGGGAAAACAGAAACACATGGAGACTACACAACATGTCGCTATAAAAAAAAAAAAAACAGTGGGTCAATGAAGAAATCAAAGAGGAAATCAGAAAATACCTCAAGACAAATGAAAATGGAAACACAAAATCTATGGGACGTAGCAAAAGCAGTTCTAAGAGGGAAGTTTATAGTGACACAGGCCTACATTAAGAAACAAGAAAAATCTCAAATAAACAACCTAACCTACCATCTAAAGGAATTAGAAAAAAGAAGAACAAACAAAGCCCAAAGTCAGTAGAAGGAATGAAATAATAAAGATCAGAGAGGAAATAAATAAAATAGAGACCAAAAACAAAAATATACACACACAACACACAATAGAAATGATCAATGAAACCATACACACACACACACACAACACACAATAGAAATGATCAATGAAACCAAGAGATAGTTTTTTAAAAGACAAATTAAACTGATAAACCTTTATAGTTTTTTAAAAGATAAATTAAACTGATAAACCTTTATCTAGTTTCATCAAGAAAAAAAGAGAGAGGATCCAAATTAACAAAATAAGAAATAAAAGAGGAGGAACAGCAATATCACCAATATCACAGATACAAACAATCATATAAGAATACTACGAACAGTTATATGGCAACAAATTGGACAACTTAGATGAAATGGACAAATTTCTAAAAATATACAACCTTCCAAGGCTGAGTCAGGAAGAAATAGACAATCTGAACAGACTGATCACTAAGAGTGAAATTGAATTTATCATTAAAAAAAACAAGAAAAACAACTCCCAGCAAACAAAAGTCCAGGACCAGACGGCTTCATAAGGGAATTCTGCCAAACACATAAAGAAAAGCTAATACCTATCCTTCTCAAATCTTTCCAAACAATTGAAGAGGCGGGAACACTTCCAGATTCATTCTATGAGGTCACCATTACCCTAATACCAAAACCAGACAAAAACACTAAATAAAAAGAAAATTATAGGCCAATACATCTGATTAGTATAGATGCAAAAGTACTCAGCAAAATATTAGCAAACCAAATTCAGATATAAACGGATCATATACCACGATCAAGTGGGCTTTATCCCAGATATGCGAGGATGGTTCAACATTCTCAAATCAATCAATGTGATATACAACATTAACAAGAGGAAAGATAAAAATCACTTGATCATCTCAATAGATGTAGAAAAAGCATTTGACAAAATTCAACATCCATTCAGGATAAAAACTCTCATCAAAGTGGGCATAGAGGGTACAAATCTCAACATAAGAAAGGTCATTTATGACAAACCCACAGCTGACATCATACTTAATGGTAAAAAGCTAAAAGCTTTACCTCTAAAATCAGGAACAAGCAAGGATGCCCACTCTCTCCTTTTCTATTTAACATAATATTGGAAGTTGCAGAACAGTAATCAGACAAGAAAATGAAATAAAAGGCATCCAAATTGGTAGGGAAGAAGTAGAACTGTCACTATTTGCAGATGACATGATACTGTATATAGAAAACACTAAAGTCTTCACCAAAAAACTATTAAACTAATAAATGAATTCAGCAAAGTCGCAGGATTCAAGATTAACATACAGAGATCTGTTGCTTTTCTATGCACTAATAATGAACTATCAGAAGGAGAAAGCAAGAAAATAATCCCATTTAAAATCACATCAAAAAGAATAAAATACCTAGAAATAAACCTAACCAGGGAAGTGAAAAACCTGTATTTGGAAAACGGTAAAACATTGATGAAAGAAATTAAAGATGAGGCAAAGAAATGGAAAGAGAGCCTGTATCTACAAAAATATTCAATCACTATGTTGTACACCTGAAATTAATATTGTAAACCAACTACACATAAATAAATAAATAAGTAAATAAGGACTTTGCAAAAAACAAAAATTTACTATAGGGGATTGATTACACAGGTGTTGGAAGACTTAAAATGCAAAAACACAAAGATAATAACTGTAGAAAACGACTACCACTGCCTTGGATTAGGAAAGAAAATGTAGGAGTTTAGATTTATCAGAACCTAGTACTTCAAAAAAGGAGCCTCAAAATGTGGGGCTCAGAGTTATGAGAAAGGGATACTACGATACTACCCAGTATCTCAGGAGCTCAAGGAAGAAGCTTGTGGTGCTAGAGATTCTCTCCTCTTTCCCTCTAACCGCTCTCCTTTTTCTCTTCTTTTCTTTCCTTGTCATTATTCACTAAATACAATAAATTATTTGGGAAAATTAATCTCAATGTGAAATCTTTAGAATACTACATCAATTTTTTAAATCAAGCTCATTTGATTCATTACAACTTTTATCTTTGAGGACATCCAGCACTCAATCAACCTTAAAGAGTTATCCCTTGCATCTAGCTATCTCAAATGAGATCCTGATTTTCCTTTTCCCATCCATGCTTTCACTCCACATGTACACAAATCTGCTTCAACAGATGTGTTCCCCATCTCAGTAATTGTTGCTTCCATTCTTCCCACTGCTCATACCTAGAAACTTGGAGTTACTCTTGTCTCCTCTTTTTATCTTATACACTAGATCTAACCTATCTGAAAATCCTATAGCTTCTATCTTCGAAATATATGGGAACTCTGCTCAATATTCTGTAATAACCTAAATGGGAAAAGAATTTGAAAAAGAATAGATACATGTATATGTATAAGTGAATCACTTTGTTGTACACCTGAAACTAATACAACATTGTTAACTATACTATACTATACTATACTATCAACTATACTCCAATATAAAATAAGTTTATATATATATATATATATATTCAGACTCAAGATACTTCTTATACCACTTTCATTGCTACATCAAAACTATCACCTGTGTTCTGGTTTACTGTAGTGGTTAGGTCATTTCCTTGATTTCATCCTTACCCTGCTATAGCAGAGTGATTCCTTCAACATGTAGAGCAGATTACATCTGTCCTCTGCTCAAAACCTATCCCTTTCATTCAGTATAAAAGGCAGTCTTTGCAATACCTACAGGTCCTGTACTTTCTGGCTCCTCATTGCCTTGCTGATCTTATTTGCTATTTTCACTCCCTCTGTTCTAGACACATCTAATTTTTGTTATTTCTCAAACCCATCTTACATGCTCCCACCTCACCTTCAGGGCTTTTCATTTGCTTCCTTTTGCTGGAAAAATCAACCTCTCCTAAATATCTACATGCCTTACACTACTGCTTCCTTCAAGCAGTATATATTATACAGTAATATAACCTTGCCATCATTATTAATAAGCAATTATGGAATGTGCATTTTATACAAACAAATTAAACAATTAATTTAACTAACAATTAAATTTTAAAAAACCCTTTCCTTGAAGTGCTAATAAAGGATGTGTAATTAATGTGTTCTACTGGGGAATTTTGGCTTAATCATATTCATCTTTGAGGAATAAATCAATAATTATAAATTAATTTTTTCCCATGCAGAATATTGGAATCAGCAATTAAAACAAAGGAAAAATAAAAATAGTTTATTGGAAATTAGGCTCAAGGGATAAAATACTTTTATAAGACATAATTCTTTTATTCTATGGAATTCTATGGGTGTGGAAGTAAGTTTAAACCTAAAGGTGATATCAAACAGATATACACAGGTAGAATGATATGCTTTGTTGAAATATAACTCACATACCACACAATTCACCCACTTAAAGTATTCAATGTTTTTTAGAATATTCAGAGTTCAGACTGAGAAATAGCCATGCACAATATGTATATCAAATATTTAACCATAAACAAAATCAATTTTACATTTTCATAATCTCAGAAAAGAAACCCTGTAGACATTAGGGATCATTCCCATTCCTTGCAGTTCCCTCGGGTCAAGGGAAACACTAATCTACTTTTTATCTCTGTATATTTACCTATTCTAGACATTTCATACAAATAGAATCATACAATATGTGATCTTTCATAAATGACTTAAACTTAGCATACAGTTGTCAAATTTCATCCATGTTGTAGCATTCATTCTTTTATTGTTGAATAATACTCCATTGTGTGTATAAACCATAGTTCATCTATTCACCAACTCGGCTAATGAGTTGATTCCAGTTTTACCTATTATGAATAATGTTGCTATAAACATGCTTTCATACCTCTATCATATATATGAAATTGCTGTGTAACTCTGTGTTTAACCTTTTGAGGAATTGCTACACTGTTTTCTAAAGTTGATAAACTATTTCTAAAGTTGCTATACTATTTTACATTCTGGGGAGCAGCAGTGTATAAGGGTTCCAATTTCTCCACATTTTCACCAACATATTTTATTGTCCATATTTTTTATTGCAGTCACCCCAATGGATGTGAAGTGATATTCTATTGTACTTTTGATTAGAATTCCCCCAATGATTAATGACGTTGAGCATCTTTTCATGTGCTTTTTGGCCACTTGACTATCTTTTTTGAACAACTGCTATTCAGATCCTTTGTTCATTCTTAATTGGATTGTCTTTTTATTATTGAGATGAAAGATTTCTTTATTTATTCTGGATACACATCTCTTATCAGGGATACGATTTGCACATTTTTCTCCCATTCTGTGAGTTGTCTTTTCAATTACTTGATGATATCCTTTGAAACATCAAAACGTAATGAAGTACAACTTATCTGTGTTTTTCTTTTGTCTCATGCTTTAGTGTCGTATCTAAGAAGGCTTTGCCTAACCCAAGATCATGAATAATTATTTCTATAATTTCTTCTAAGAGTTTTATACTTTTAGCTTTTACATGAGTCTATAATCTATTTTGAGTTAATTTTTTTTATGGCATGAGGAAAGGGTCCAATTTCATTCTTTGTATGTGTATATCCAACTGTCCCAGAACGATTTGCTGAAAAGACATCTTTTTCTACTGAATCACCTTAGAAATACTGTCAAAAATCAATTGACTATAAATGTGAGGGTCTATTTGTGGATCATCAACTCTATTCCACTGATCTTAGGCCAGTATCAGACAACCTTAATTATGGAAACTACATAACAGGTTTTCACATAGTGTGGCTCTCAAGTTTTCTGATTCCGTGCTTATCATGATTTTAGTTCTTCCAGGCATTGTTGAAAGGGGGTAACTGAAGTCTCCAAATGTTATTACTATAGTTATTGTATGAGCTCTTGTTAAATCTACCTATATGTAATTATTATTTCTCCCTTTAATTATGTCAGTTTTTACTTCATGTATTTTGGAGCTCTGTTGTGCATAAATATAATTGTAAATCCTTCTGATATACTGCTATAAATATATAGATTTAGTATTCTACCCTTCTTTATCTCTGGGGAGATTTTTGTTTTAAAGTCTATTTTATCTTATTCTAATATAATCACTCCAGCTTTCCATGGTTGCTATTTGCACAATATACCTTTTTCCATCCTTTTAATTTCAATCTATTTGTATCTTTGAATACAAAGTCTGTGTCCTGTAGACAGCACATGTTGGATCTTTTTTTTAACATACAGTCTGACAATCTGTGCCCTTTGATTGGATTGTTTAGTCCATTCACTATTAATGTTAATATTGATATAGTTGGAATTACATCTGCCACTTTACTTTTTGTTTTCATTGGTTCTTATTTTCCTGTTTCTTTTCATGTCATAATTTTTGGTTAAAAATTGGACATTTTAAGTAATATTTTGCACAAACTGAACATATACCAACACACATGCTTCCAGGATTTGTTATTTTCTTATTTCTTACTTGTATAGTGAATTAACTGTACTAGTTAATTGAGTGATGTCTGTTTCCCCCACAGTGTGAAGGCTCTCAGGTCACTCCTCAGCACAGCCTCGAGCGTGAATGCAGTCACCCTGGGGTAATAGTGGTTTTAACAGGATCTTCTTTGACTGTCTCTCTTCTTGACCTCTCTATGAAGCTGCTTGCCTCTACAGGCATCACATCCAGCTATTTGGCCCTGCTAATTGCCAAATGATTACCCTACTGCTTTCAACAATGCCCTGGGTATACAATGTCCTTGGTCTGCAGTCTAATGCAATTAAATTTGGAGCTCTTTTCAGTGGTAGTTTTTGAGGCCAGTAATTAGTGTTTGTTTTAAACGCAGGAAGGCTCTTCTCAGCTATCTCTCTTCTCAGTTCTCTATGGTAAACTATCTGGCCCATAGTTTAGCTTTTTGCTCTTACAAAACTACCCACCTTCTCCTAATTGTTTATCATCAAAATCTCCATTGTTTTCTAGAGCACCCTTAGGCTTAAATTTCCCAAATTTCTGTTCCAAATAAAGTGAACTCTTTTAGGGACAGCCTTAGAGTTAGCTGTCTGTTCTTATGACCTTTGTCTCAAACTGGGCAAAATCTCTGAGCCACTACTCTGGAGCTCGGGGCAGGGACAATGGCCAACTTTCTAAGTGACACTTTTGCTTTACTAGCAGAGTTTTAGGTGGAGGAAGTAGCCTCTGGTCTTCTCAGATTGCTTCTCCTAGTGTGGAACCTCTGCCCTATGAGCAAGCTGGGGTAAGGGTGCTCAGGGCTCTAGTATTCTCAGCCTACCCCTTGGAGTAGAACCTCTGCCCTATGAATGAGAACTGGGTGGAGGAAGGGAGACTCCAACCCCTCAGCCGCTCTTGCCTGGAACAGAGTCTCTGCAACATGGATCTGGGAAGGAATGAGAAATGCTGGTGACCTGTTCCTCCAGGGGAGATATCATGGGAGAGTAAGTCCCATCCCCTTGGCCATATCTGTTCCCAGTGAAGCTGACATTATACTCAGCTGGAGGAGAGAAAGCTTGCCATGGCTCAAGTGCCACAGACTGTGACTGTCCTTACAAAAATTTTCTCGAATAAATGACTGTTCTTAAAATAATGTTCACCATTTATGGTTGTTTCACTGGATAGCAAGTCCATGGAGCTCCTCATGCCACCATTCCAGAAGAACAATTACCAACAGTCTTTTGGCATTTGTTCCATATGTGTTGTGATCAAATCTATCCATTTCCAGTGACACAGTGATGGTCTAGCCCTCAACCACATTATTGAATCATGCTCACAGGAACTTCCCAGGTGCCCAAGACTTGTAGATAAGCCTTGCTTTAAAAAAAAAAAAATAATAATAATAAATAAAAACAAAACAACAACTACTACATCAAAAACCAAACAAAAAAAACCTAGAATCTCTTGGAACATAAATGTTGAATTGAAGCAGTTGGGAGAGAAACTGCTCTGACAAGTCATTTCCTTATTTTTTTTTTAAACAAAAGAGAATTATACAAATGAAATACTGAAAAACATCCTGCAGAGTGGTAATCTTTTTTTTGTGTGTGGTACGCGGGCCTCTCACTGTTGTGGCCTCTCCCGTTGGGGGAGCACAGGCTCCAGGGCTCCAGATGCGCAGGCTCAGCGGCCATGGCTCACGGGCCCAGCCGCTCCGCGGCATGTGGGATCTTCCCGGACCGGGGCACGATCCCGTGTCCCCTGCATCGGCAGGCGGACTCTCAACCACTGCGCCACCAGGGAAGCCCCAGAGTGGCAATCTTTAACTGCAACCCACAACTGTCTAAACCTATCTGTAACAGGCAAAGACTAAGACATCCACATGACTGGCAGTATTTATCATGCAAAGAAATACTGAGAATAGCCAGATGACAACAGCCATTTTCCAAAAAAGGTATTTAACTCCTCCAAGATTTAACAATAATGAATAAATTTACCAAGCTGAAATTTTACAAATCCTGGGTTGTGATGATTTCTTAAAGAAGCGGAGTGTGTTTCATAGACTGTGTTTCCTTGACTGGTTGCTCTTAAACCAGACCTATGAATCATTTTGAGGAGCCAAAGGGGTTAAAAATAGAGTGTTGCAACCTCTACTTGCTGCCCATATTACAGACTTTGTATTTGTATTGGTGAAAAGTAAATCCATTGAATTCTAAATCCAACATACAGAGCTAAAAATAACTCAAAGTGCATTTCTGCTCAAATAGGCAACTAAAATTGGCACAAAAACAAAGACAACTATTTCAAACAATGCATTAATTCTAGCAATTCTGAATGGTCATACATTCTCAACTGTGAAAGCTTATACTACTCATCTTTCTAGGACAAGAAGACAGCATTCTCAAACATAATATAAGCAGTGGGATTCTGTATACCATTATCTCATTCAAGGCCTGCAAAAATTTAGACTTTTGATGAGGGACTCCAGAATGTTATGCAACATAAATTGATTTTTCAGGAAAAGAAAAAGTTTATTAACTGACTTAGCACATCCATAGACAGGCAGCTGTTTTTTTCAGTTGGATCCCAGATGCCCTGACAAATAAAATAGAATCTGGGGAGAAGGGATGCCTCCTTAAACTTATTTTAATATGTGTTTCTCTACTTTAAACTATGGGAGTTTGGGATTGACATATATACATTTCTATATTTAAAATAGTTAACCAACAAGGACCTGCTGTAGAGCATAGGGAACTCTGCTCAATATTCTGTAATAACCTAAATGGGAAAAGAATTTGAAAAAGAATAGATACATGTATATGTATAACTGAATCACTTTGCTGTACACCTGAAACTAACACAACATTGTTAATAAACTGTACTCCAATATAAAATAAATTTTTTTTAAAAAACACAAAAAAATAGTCACTTGAAGGTAAAAAAAAAAAATTAGACTGTCACAAACTGCAAGAATCTTTTCAGTAAAAACATTTCAATTGCAAACAAACAGCCACTTCATGTAATCTGTACTGATAGGCAATCTTCATAAGGGCTTCATGAGGGCTTTTTTCACAGTTAAAACAAATTAATGGGAAATCTAACCCCTCCAGAGGAAGTTTGAGGAGGAAAAGGGACATTTCTTTTCTTTAAAAAATAAATTATTTGAGTTCCTTACTTAGATTCATGGACAATATTTTGGGAATAGATCAGACTCATGATTCTTTCATTCGGAGTTTTAAAAAGATTTAAATTATTCTCTACCTGTGTCTCTGTGTGAAAGAGCTGGAAACTGTAACAAACATAGTTTTTTGTTTTGTTTTGTTTTGTTTTGTTTTGGTACGCGGGCCTCTCACTGTTGTGGCCTCTCCCGTTGCGGGGCACAGGCTCCGGACGCACAGGCTCAGCGGCCACGGCTCACGGGCCTAGCCGCTCCGCGCCATATGGGATCTTCCCGGACCGGGGCATGAACCCGTGTCCCCTACATCAGCAGGCGAACTCTCAACCACTGCGCCACCAGGGAAGCCCACATAGTTTTATTTAATAGCAAATAATGCCCCTTTGTCTGTTTGATGTAGAGCAGTGGTTGAATTTCTCTACTCAACAATATAAATCTTAGCTTTTATTATCAGACACAAAAGCTGCACCAAAAACCCAAATACAGGAGTTCAGTGTTTGGATGTTCCCTTTACAACTAGCAGGAAAAAGAAAATTGCATTAGGACAACCATTAACTTTTCAGAGGACTGAGAGAAAATGGGCTCATTCAGAATTTCTTTATCAAAACTTCTTTCACAGAAGTATGTTAAAGAAACTTTCTAAACCTTAACTAAAGACTTCAGAAACTGACTTAATTAAAGGAAATGAATCTAGGCCTAGACTCACAAGTAATTCTTCCGGGGCTTACTTTTGGCACAATATTCAAGCAGGAGTGTTCTTTCTTTTTAGTAGGAAGGCAACTTAACATCATAGAAACAGCACTGGCATTTACTATGGACTGATTTGTGTGTCCCCAAAATTCATGTTAATGCCCAAATCTTAAATATGATAGTATTTGGAGATGGAGCCATTGGGAGATAATTTGGTCATTAGGGTGGAGCCCTCATGATAGGATTGGTGCCATTATAAGAGACAGATTTATTCTCTCTCTCTCTCTCTCTCTCTTTCTCTTTCTCTCTTGCTTTGCCATAGCAGGACAAATTAGAAAACACCCATCTGCAAGCCAGGAAGAGAGTCCTCACCAGGAACCAGATTGACTGGAACCTTGATATTGGACTTTCCAGACTCCAGAACTGTGAGATATACTGCCTGTTGCACAGTTTATGCTATTTTGTTATAGCAACCCCAATGCACTAATACAGTGTTGGACCCCAAAACATTTTAATTTAAATTCCAGCTAGGCTCCTTACTAGCGGCATGATCTTGGGCAAGTAACTTTATCTCTCTGAACCTTAATTTTTTCATTGTTGAAATGGAACAATAAGTTTTTCCATGTTTAAATTAATTTGCTGCACATATGTAAATTAGCAAAATACTTGCTGTATACTAGTTGATCAGCAAATTTTAGTTTTCTTCCCTTGCTTATTAACATTTTCAACCTCTCTCATTATACCTCCATTCAGAAGCCTCCTCTTCTACCTTTATTCATTCTGTCTTTATTCAGGAGACAGTACAATCAACTGCTGATGTCATAACAATTATTAGTAGAATTACGTGTTATATGTTCCAGATACATACTTACTTTTGAATAGTAGCCTCTGAAACAATGGCTAAAACACAAGCAACGATGGGCATTTTTAAATGGGTCAGTTTTAAATGCATAGAGAAAAGCCACTGAGTCCAAAACATCAAACAGTCATTAGAATCATTAATGTTTATTACTTAAGTTGAATATAAGAACAACCAAACTTGGATGGAAAATATATATAAATCCTCTCCTAAACACGACACAAAATTCTTCCTTTACAAAATGCACATGGACACTATTGTGTTCTATAAGACCTTACAGAAATTGACCTTGACAATTTCTTTGACTCACGCTGACCATACTCCAGCTACTAGTCTTCTGGTTGTCCTTTTTCTTTTTAACATCTTTACTGGAGTATAATTGCTTTACAATGGTGTGTTAGTTTCTGTTTTATAACAAAGTGAATCAGCTATACATATACATATATCCCCATATCTCTTCCCTCTTGTGTCTCCCTCCCTCCCACCCTCCCTATCCCACCCCTCTAGGTGGTCACAAAGCACCAAGCTGATCTCCCTGTGCTATGCAGCTGTTTCCCACTAGCCATCAGTTTTACATTTGGTAGTGTATATATGTCCATGCCACTCTCTCACTTTGTCCCAGCTTACCCTTCCCCCTCCCCGTGTCCTCAAGCCCATTCTCTAGTAGGTCTGCGTCTTTATTCCCATCCTGCCCCTAAGTTCTTCATGACCTTTTTTTTTTTTTTAGATTCCATATATGTGTGTTAGCATACAGTATTTGTTTTTCTCTTTCTGACTTACTTCACTCTGTACGACAGACTCTAGGTCCATCCACCTCACTACAAATAACTCAATTTCATTTCTTTTCATGGCTGAGTAATATTCCATTGTATATCTGTGCCACATCGTCTTTATCCATTCATCTGTCGATGGACACTTAGGTTGCTTCCATGTCCTGTCTATTGTAAATAGTGCTGCAATGAACATTGTGGTACATGGTTCTTTTTGAATTATGTTTTTCTCAGGATATATACCCGGTAATGGGAATGCTGGGTCGTATGGTAGTTCTATTTTTAGTTTTTTAAGGAACCTCCATACTGTTCTCAATAGTGGCTGTACCAATTTACATTCCCACCAACAGTGCAAGAGGGTTCCCTTTTCTCCACACCCTCTCCAACATTTATTGTCTGTAGATTTTTTGATGATGGCCATTCTGACTGGTGTGCTTCTGGTTGTCCTTTAAGCACATCAGGCTCATTCACTTTTAGGGCCTCTACCCTTACTCTTCTCCAAGGGCTTTTCTTGGCATCCACATGATTATTATTCAAGTCTGCTCTTTTCCTTCCTTCCTTCATTCAACAAATATTCACAGCATGCCCATTATGTGCCAGACATTGTCATAAATCCCTGAGTTTATGCAACTTACTTTCTAGTGGAGGAGATAGACAGTAAGCAATAATCATATAAGTAAACTTTGTAACATATTAGAAGATGATAAGTGCTTTGCCAAGGAAATCAGGTTAAGGCAATCAGAATTGGAGGGTTACAATTTTGATCACTGGAAGAGTGACATAAGCAAAGACTTGACAGAGATGAGAAAATAGACATTCAGATCTCTGAAGAAAGAACATTGCAGGCAGGGGTATCAGCCAGCAGAAAGGCTTGAGGCTGGAATACAATGAGTAAAGGAAGTAAAATAGGAGATGAGGGATAATGGGGAAGTTGGGGAGACATAGGGATTCATGAAGGATGTAGGACAGAGAATTGATGTGATATGATTCACCACTTTAAAGAATCAACCTAGTTGTTGTGAGCAGAACAGATTAGAGTTTCTCAACTTTGGCATTATTGATATTTTGGAATGGATAATTCTCTGTTGGGGGTTGTCTTTGCTGAGAATCACAGCTGAAAACACTTAAGATTTAACATTATTTTTCCATCGCCTGAGCAAGCCATGTGTATACACTCTTTAACAAAGCTGGAATACTATGATTCTATGATGAAGATGGAAAGAGATGAAAACTGCATTTCGAGGGCTCAAACAAACTTGAGGCAAACCTTCCTGGTTAGAACGGGGAACGGGGGAAAGAAGGTAGCAAAGGTCTCTTTGGATATCTCCTTGACCAGTTTGCCCCACATTTTTACCCTCCTGTTATTTGTTTTATTCACCTATATTCTATGGAGAGTTTCCTTGAGTACCTGGGTAATATTCTATTTCTGAGAAATATTTCACATTCTATTCTACATTGAAATTGTAATCTTTGCGTTCACCTTACTTTTCATAGATCAAGGCTAAACGTAGGGGTCTCTGAACTCAAATTAGTAAGGCTGGAGGAAGGATGCCAGTAATGGAAAAATCCATATTAAAGAAACAATCACCTGCTTATTATCCATAAGTGCAGTGCCTCAGTACATCAGGGCCACTGGAGGCAAGGCCGTAGAACACTATATTGTAGACTCACTATGCTGAAGTTCAAGTTCACAACATGAGAATGGGGACCCTAGAGAGGTTACCATTAACTAACTGGGAATAAGAACTTGGATTTTACTACCAATCTCCTTTCACAAGAATCATAAGAGATTGGAAGATGAGATTAATTCATTCATCCACTGAGAGCCCCCTTGTTCCAGGCAGTTAAGTAAAGCACTGAGCAAAACCGAAGGTCTCGTATAGTTTACTGTGATTATTACGTAGGGGCTAAATCTAATCTCAGGAAACAAAGAAAGCCTACCCTGAAGAAAACATTTAAAATGAAATCTGTAAGTTGGGCGGGAGCTAAAAGGTGAAGGATGGGGTTCCAGAAGGAGAGATAATCAGAGGTCAGAACAGTCCTATGCCAGGGAATTGAAGGAACTTCATATGTTCTCCATAAATGAAAATCATTTTAGTGCTTATCATATGATCTTAATAAATTCACTTAATTGATCTCCTTCTAAAATGAAGGAAGTGGACAAATAAGCTTTAAATCCTCTCAGTTTAACCTTTATTAAGAGCCTATTAAGTACTAACAGGAGGATTCCTGGAACAGGGAGATACTCAGTAGAATTTGTAGGATAAATGAATTAATGAATGAATTCTTTCATCTCCCAATCTCTTGGGTTTATTATGAAAAGAGATTGGTAGTAAAACCCAAGACTCTTATTCCTAGCCTGTTACCAGTACTTGAGGCCTCTCTGGGATCGGCATGGTCATACTGTGAAGCTTGAAGTCAAGCATGAGGGAGTCTACAGTACGGCGGGGCTCTTCCTCAAGCATCTCACAGCACTTGACCTGGTGTTTTAAGGTACTGCCCAATGGACACTGGGCATTTCTTTCATGTGGATCTTTGCAGTATCAGCATCCTGCCTCCCAACCTTACTATTCTGAACCCAGACACCCATAAATTTAGCCTTGATCTATGAAATATACAGTGAACACAATGACTGCAAACAATTTCAATATAAAATGGAATGTGAAATGTTACCCAACAATAGACTGAAGATAAGAACTGTGCTTTTGTAGATTAACTTGACAATGATATTTAAAAAAAAAAAAAAGATTTGAATCACGGAAAGACTGGGGGCAGAAAAAATATATGGTCCACTTGAATAACCACAGAGAGATAAAGAGAACCTGAACCTGAGAAAGTCACCAAAATGGAGGAGATGGGATAAATTTTAGTAAAATTGCAGAGCTGAAATCAATAGGACAGAACAACTGACTCACTATAAATTTGGAGGAAAATGGGAAATATACATTTTAATTGTATCAATTTGTTCTTTAGGTGGTGAAAAAATTAAGGCAGGTTTTAAAAATCTGCTTCTTACCACTCCTCACCACCTCCTAAATCCTCCCTTCACAGAAGTAGAAGGATTATTGAGGGGAAATTGTCTGGTTGTTCTCTTACATCAAATTAATTTTCTTCATCCCCCATATGCCAATCGTTACACAGACTGTTTTAAATTTTGATCTGGTGCATTATTGATGAGCTCTTAAAATGAGATTAGAACAAACTCTCCCACTCTCTTTCTGGAAAAAAAAAAAAAAACAACTTTATACAAAAATGAACTGGCAATTTTGACTAACATGAACCATCCAACAAATCAGTAAATCATATTTATGGCAGACTTTTTGCCAAACCTAATATTAGTTTATTAGATAAGTGTACTGGAGGACCTGCTATATATACAACTGTATGCTAGACAACTGACTTATTTGACATTTAATTAGATTTCTATTAGCACCCCATGACTAGCACTCTCAGGTTGTGAAAAAGGAAAAAAATTGCCCTTAACTAATTACTAAAGATGTCTCTTACTTATTAGTACCTCAGACTGGGCAGGTCTAAATTCCTCTCAGGAAAGAATTTTGTAGTCTAGCACCTCTGTCTTTTGGAGTACATTGAGAGATTTTTCACTTCTCAATGTTATTTTTTATTCTTAGTTATTCCTTGTCAAAGTAGTTTTGTTTTTTTTTAATGTAATTCTCTGTGCCGAATTTGAACATTTGTAATTAGAATCCAAGTTCTGTCAACATAATAAATTAAATAAATAATGCTGATTTTGAAGTGCACAAGATAAAATCCAGCCTGTTTTCATATACCATATCTGCTAATTGACAGGCATGACCAGCCAAACTGCAAAGGAAAAAATGATTACGTTTGTGGAAATAATCTTAACTGAGATCAAAAAAGTAAACAGTAATTAATTCCTTTAAAAATTAATTTTCTAGCCTTAGTGAGGGGTTTTTAATCATTTAATTTTTAAGTCATTGGTGACTCAATTTTAAATTTACAAATGACTGTTATTGCAGAAGTAATATACGTTTGTAGGAGTTTTGTTTTGTTTTGTTTTTTACAAAGGGAAGAAGAAGAGGAAGATGGAGAAGAAAAGTACATTCACTATCACACTACCCAGAGAAAGTTACTGTTAATATCCTATTTTGTGTGCTTCCAAATCTTTTTTTAATGATCGATCTTTTTTTTCAAACTAGTATATACTCATACTATACATGCTGCTTTGTAACCTGCGTACTTCCCTGAATAAAGCACTGACATGTCAGTAACTATTCTACAACATATGTTTTAGTGATTAAATATTATTTAGAAATTATACGTTAATTGTATACACCATGATTACTGTAGCCTATCCCCAAGTGTTTGGCACTCACATTGTTTCTAAAATATAATATATGTTATAATAAATAGACTTGTACATACATATTTGCAAATCATTTGATTTTCTTAATATAGCAGACATCATCGCTGGCTTGTCCATATCTTAAGGAGCATAGAACCTGTTTCCAACCATTACTATCTGCATCTTTATGGCTGAGTGCTTTCTATAGAAATGTGGAAGTCATTCAGCTCAAGTCCACAGCAGGCTGGAAATCTAAAGAATTAACACTCAGAAGCAGCTCTCCACCAATGACTTTTGAGAGTTGGTGTATAAATACCCCAACTCCCTCTCCCCTTAGGTGAGATAGTTCTGAGGCATACGTTATACCATTTCCAAGAGTTTCCCCACAGGATAAAGCTCCAGCAGCCCAGTGTGGCTAATGTATCCTTTATTGGCTATCTTATAAATGATCGCATTTGAATTTTTATCTCTGATATTGTTTCTGTGTGAACCTAAGACACTAGAATAGATTCCATGAAGTGAAATTGCTAAATTAAAGGAAAATATATTTTAAGATCTTTGATATATATTACTATGCTGCCCTCTTTAAATGCTTTACATTCCACCATTTACATTATTTTCATCATGATCTTGCCAAAAGGTAGCTATGTCATTTATTTTTCTTTTTTTTTTCTTTTTTTTCTTTAGGTTTAAAACAAGATTGTGGGTGCTTTTGCTAGTGACACCATGGACACATTCATTATCTAAATCTAAATTATATAATCTGTCTGCATTCCTACTGCTTCACCTAAGAAACAACAACTTACCTGTCATCTTACATAGAATGGAAGTATAAACTGGCATTACTATGACCTTGAGCTTTTCAGATAGAAGCACTATCCAAATATAAGAGACCACTGTTATTAAATCCAGTTTCAAATACCAATAGGCATTCATAGGAATAAATTAGCCTTTTATTCTCCCTAACAATTCAGTCATTCTGACCATTTTTGTGATCTCATCCCTAAAACTGATTAAGGGCAATTCAGACTTCATGGCTTTTTAAAAGCATTCCTACTGATGTATCATTATCAACTCTGAGAACTTTAAAATGCTTCTGAAAACACAAATGCCAGTCTATGCAACACAGTCTAAATTGTGCTAATTCCCTCATTTATAGACTTGCCTGCCTTTGTCTTGATATCTCTGCATCAATGACTCTGATTGGCCAGGCCAGCTGTTTGGACCATTATTGTATTATGGCTAATCCACTTTCCTCTTTTTTTTTTTTTTTTTTTGCAGTACGTGGGCCTCTCACTGTTGTGGCCTCTCCATTGCAGAGCACAGGCTCCGGACGCACAGGCTCAGAGGCCATGGCTCACGGGCCTAGCCGCTCCGTGGCACGTGGGATCTTCCCAGACTGGGGCACGAACCCGTGTCCCCTGCATCGGCAGGCGGACTCCCAACCACTGCGCCACCAGGGAAGCCCCACTTTCCTCTTTTAACTGTCACAGTTTCCAAATCTTGGCTGACTGCCTCTCCACTCAGGGCCAACATCTTTTATCATAAAACTTGCAAACTGATTAAGCTTCAACAATTGACAGCACAGAGAAGTCAAAGAACTTGTAGATTCACCTGCTCCTCCAGCACCCCACCTCACCGCCTTTCTGAACTCTTCTCCAGCAGGGGTCTCTTGTAGTAGCATGTGCTTCGCTTATCTTTGACACTGCCTTATGGCTAAGAAGGATGCACAGCTTGCAGAGTTGACTGGCAATACACACGCATCCTTCCACCCACTTGAGATTTCCAACCTCAGTGTAAGCCCAAGAAAGTCAGAAGGTGAAGTTTCTGTCTCATTTTGAACCCTTTTGACTAATCAACAACACAAATATGGCTAACGACAATATTTTTCTCGTAATTATTGAGTACTCATGACTATCCAGAGACTATGTTAAGCACTTTTCAAGTGTCATCCCATTTAATTCTCACAACCATAGGAGGTACATACTGTTATAACCTCCATTTTATAGATGAGTGACCTGAGGCCTTGAGTTATTCAGGAACTCACTTCAAGGCCATACAGCCAAAAGGGCTGGGTTCCAGATTTGCACACAGGCAGTCTGAATAAAGAGTCTGTGCTCTTAAATACTATGCTAAATATATAATAGATAAAATTAAAAGGCAACAACAAATTGGGAGACAACATTTTCAATATATTATCAGTCTGACTGTATAGAGATTAAAAATGCGGGCAAGCTGCAGAGCGGCTGGGCCCGTGAGCCATGGCCATTGGGCCTGTGCGTCCGGAGCCTGTGCTCCGCAACAGGAGAGGCCACGGCGGTGAGAGGCCGCGTACAACAAAAAAGAAAAAACAAAAATAAAAATGCGGGCAAGAGGCAATTTATGACAGAATTATAAAAGTTAATAAGCATATAAAAATATCCCCCTAAATGAGTAAAGAGACATATATATATATATATATATATATATATATATAAAGTTTTACCAAGCATATTGGCAAAATTTTTACAAACAGTAATATATAGTGTTGGCCAGGGTGTAAGGAAAATTTTCACATTCATAAACCATAAGGATGCAAAGTTTCAAATTTTTTGAAGAGATTTGGTCTTAGGAATTGCCTATCTTTTGTCCCAGCAACTTTACTACTAAGATTTTATCCCAAGGAAATAATTGTGGATGTATACTAAGATTTACCTGTAAGGATAATCTTTATAACATTGCTTATGATATTGAGCAGGGACCTGTGGGGCTCCTGGGCACAAAGCCTTTCTGTGTCCCCCATTTCTTTGATTACAGGAAACAGCCTTCATTCAGCTTCCATGACCTTCCCTGAGTTCCAATGGGCAGATTCAAGCAGTTGTTAATTAGGGAAGGGAGGGGATGTGAGACCAGGGAGAAACAGTCAAGAGCAGCCTTGGGGCAAGGCCCTGGTTCCCCTTCAACGGATACACACTACAATATCTTTGAGCTATTTTGCAGATAATGAAACCCCTCCAGATGGGAGAAGTTAACAATTAATGATGGTATGCTGCCCACAAGCTTGTAGACCCCAGACCAGTTGGACCTGAAGGTTGATGATGCTGACTCCTACTTACCTTACAACTAACCCATCAAAAGAATGTCCATGAGCTGATCATGCCCCTTTGAACAATCACTGTAAAACTTCTCACTATCTCCTCCGGGGCGGGGGGCACATCATTTTTTGAGGCAGGAGTCCGTCGTGTCCCCTTTTGCCTGGCAAAGTAATAAAGCTATCCTTCTCTACTTCACCCAAAACTCTGTCTCCAAGATTTGATACGGCACCAGTGTACAGAGAAGCTGAGCTTTTGGCATCCACCATTTCTAACGGTGAAAAATGAAAACAACTTAAGTATCAAAAATTAAAGGTGGTTAAAATAAGAAATATCCAAATAACAGACTACTACTCATCATTCAAAAATGATATGGTGAGGGCTTCCCTGGTGGCGCAGTGGTTGAGAGTCCACCTGCCAATGTAGGGGACACGGGTTCGTGCCCCGGTCCGGGAAGATCCCACATGCTGTGGAGCGCCTGTGCCCGTGAGCCATGGCTGCTGAGCCTGAGCATCTGGAGCCTGTTGCTCCACAACGGGAGAGGCCACAATGGTGAGAGGCCCGCGTACCGCCAAAAAAAAAAGAAAAAAAAAATGATATGGTGAAAGAATATTAATGACATAGAAAATTTTATGATCGGTGTTGTTAAAAGCCTTGCAAAACAGTATGTACAGTGTAAACTTTATTTCATATATATGTATCAAAAGATATATGTGGAAAGATATATACCAATATGTTAACAGTAGTTATAGCTGGATAATAGAACTGTGGATGATTTCTCATTATTTGTGTCTTTCACATTACATAAACATTCTACAATAGCATTTATTATTTTTATACCTAAAAATGCTATTTAAACTAATTACAAAACAAGTTTCTTTTGCCCCAATTCTAAAATGGACCAACTGTACATCTCTTACAGGAGAGGAAATATGGTACAGTTAATGTAGAGAGAGAGTGGAGCAAGTTATTTGTGTCCCAGTTATCTATAGGAAGCCATCCAGCTCTTGCTTTGGGGTGGGGCAAACCTCCATCTGTGACAGCTAATTAGTGATGATAGCTGCAATCTGTAACTTTGCTGTTTCATTTAAGTGAGAATTGTCTCTTCTTTGTAGAGTGCCAGCTTGTTTTAGGAACTACACACTTGGAGGTTATCATTTAAAATAATTAAGGTTCTGAATTTAAACTAAAGGTTTATCAAGCAAGTTGCCAAATAAATAAATAAAAGAACAAAAGAAAAAAGGAATCAAGGGAGGAGGGAAGGAAAGAAACATAGGAAATTCATTTTAGTTTAATCCTCAGATCACAAATAACAGTATGGGGATTGATTTTCAAGGATGTTTAGTTTCACTTCATCATACAGATGAGAAACTGAAGTCAGAACAAAGGGGAAAGCCCCTGGTGTTTTGGCAAGGTGTAGACTCAGGTAACAAGGAAGCAAATACTGAAGGGGCCACTTAGAAAAGCTGGCTTAACTCTGGGCTAATTTTGCAGTCTTTATTCACTGCTAGGAGGCCTGGAGGATTTCCACCAATATAATATGGGTGTCCTAATGGCCGAAGCCATCTTTAAATGTTTCATTTTCATCTGTGAAGTCAGTGTCTGAAAAGGCAAAACCCTTAGTAAACTGCTCTCTCTTGAAATTTGCCCTGTGATGAAATTAACAGACATCTAAGTGAATGCAACTCAATGGCAACCTGACTGATATCCTGAAAATGAAAACCTCAAATTGAAGAAGAGAAAGAAAGAAAGAAAGAAAGAAAGAAAGAAAGAAAGAAAGGTAGAAGAAAAAATCAATATGGAAGATGAAATGCAACTTAAAAGAAAACTGAGATTGCAATGTCTTTTTGTCATGTACTGAAGACTAGAATCACGAGAAGAAACCTACCCACAGCACTCTGTGTATATGTCAAGACATCTAGGCAGCCTATTGCTTGTTGGACAGCTCCAACTTGTATAAAGGAATGCAGCGGAAAGAGCTGGGAATTTGTAGTCCAAGGGATCTAGGCTGAAATCCTAGCTTCTCCAATTGACTTGAGCAGGTGACATTCCTTAACTCCAGCTTCCCTTATATGTAAAATGAGGACAATAATTATTACTTTATGAGATAGTTATAAAAATTAAATGACGGGCTTCCCTGGTGGCGCAGTGGTTGAGAGTCTGCCTGCCGATGCAGGGGACACGGGTTCGTGCCCGGGTCCGGGAAGATCCCACATGCCGCGGAGCGGCTGGGCCCGTGAGCCATGGCTACTGAGCCTGCGCGTCCGGAGCCTGTGCTCCGCAACGGGAGAGGCCACAACAGTGAGAGGCCCACGTACCACAAAAAAAAGAAAAAAAAAAAAAAAAAAATTAAATGACATAAGTGAAAGCGTATGCTTAACACATCATAGGTACTAAATAAATATCTCCTGCCTTCCTTTTAGTCTCTACCTATTGGTCCTAGTTCCACCTAAGGTTCATTATACCCCCCACTAAGTATCTATTCTCCTCTCCAGTTCAATCATTCTATTTCAAACGTTTTTCACTCCCTCATCCCATGGTACACTATACCATGTTCCCTGTAGATACATTATAAGTTTTCAATGACCATCCTAAATTGTGGCAGCAAACACTCCCCTCAATACTCAAGCATGGTTGCTCTTGAAAAGGAAAGATTAAGATTCATTTTAATATAATGTTTTAGATCAGGGCAGCCTCAAATCAACAGGTAGGTATGTGTGTGTCCACAGAGTCATACTGACTCACTGAGACAAAAAACAACCCCTAAGATGTTTTAATGCATGATAAATAGTTAATATTTATAGAGTGCTTTTTATGTGTCATTCACTGTTCTTAGTCCTCTATATGAAGTATTAATTTAATTATCAATGTAGTCCAAAGTGGCAGTTACCATTGTTATCCCCGTTTTAGGGGTAAGAAGACTAACACACAGAGAGGCTATTTTTCAACTTAAGTTAAAGAGCTGGCATCTGAGCCTGTGCAGTATGACACCAGAATTGCTGTGTCTAAAACAAGATAATTAAAATGTCGCATGAAGATGCCTCATATCCCCTTAGGAAAGAGAAAGAAGTTCTCACTCCTGATATGATATCCGTGTAGGCCAACCCATAAACCCACACATTATGAAACAGAAACGCCAAGGTTCACACAGCAGAGTCAAAGAATAGGAAACATATTCCCTAACGATTAAAGCCGGGCATAGGTAGGGGGAGTAGGGAAAAACACTTAGACCAAAGTGGTTGTGTCTTTTCCGTCAGAGGCAGCAAGAGTAGAACTTGAACCCTTCAAACCCCAGGTTTCTACAGAGGTGCCCTGAAGTGGTCAGTAAGTGGAGGATCTGTACAGGCAGGGTCTCCAAGGTTCCAAACCCGAATTCAGCCTCAGCAGCCCCACTCTCTTTGGTTTCATCATATACTGGTCTTCTCCATCATATTTCATTTGAAGAAGTAGCTTTCTTGTTTTGAGAAAACTGAAAACCACTTGTAGACTGAGTATCTGTTTAGGATCCAAGGCACCAATAACCTCATAGGATTACCTTGCAACCTTGGTCACGTCCAGTACTTCCTCTGAACACTAACTTCAACCCAGTCTGACAGTGTTATTATAAGGAACAAACATGGCACTTAGGAGAAGCTCTTTTAACTTACTATTAATTATAATCGTATTTGGCACATTAAAAATACTAAAGAGCTGTGCCAATATGAGCGATTTCTTCCATGACCCACCAGCAAGAATACTTAGGACTCTTGGCTACTCATGAGAGGCAATAATGTTTAAACAGAATGGAATTTTTAGTCAGAATCAGCTAGAATCAAATCCTAACTGATTACTGGGTCCTGTGACTATGGGAAAGTTAATTCAGCTTCATAAGCCTTTGTCCCACACTCATAAACTGGGGCTTCTGACAACAGGGTGGCTGTGAAGACTTATTTCAGTGATCCAACGTGTTTTCACTCTTTGGACAGGGCACAGGGCATTCCATAAAGGGATGCACTGATGGCCTGTTAGTATTCTAAAGGCTCAAGGGGCATACAGACTTCAGACTCACTCCTTTCCAGAGGAGTGTATCCTGAGCACCCACAACTGATCTGCCTTTGCTAACGGGCATACATATTCTGTAATTGCTTCAAAGTGTACTGGTGACAACATGGCCAACTGTTCCCTGTGATGACTCACGCGTTGCTCTGAAACAGAATGGGTGCGTGCTAGGGGAAGCTGTGAAACTCTCAGGTCTGAGTCACTGCAACGCCGCAGGCTTCGAGCGCTGATGTTCACGAGTGCCTTGAAACTCCACACCCATATGTCTGTCCACTGCTCGGCTGAAAGACACCTTGATACTTCTTACCTTAGTGAGACAACCCAACTTCAACCCCCCCACCTGCTACGTCCTCTCCTGCCTACTGAGAGCCCAGCCATCCCATATCAGGACCAGCTCAAATGCCACATTCTCAGCGAAGCCTTTCCAGATGACCCTAGTCAGCACAAATGACTCTCCTCATTACCTCCACCCACAAAACATTACAAGCCCATCGATTTTTTGTTCATGCACACCTAGCATTTCAGTGTGACCATTTTCACTTGGTCTCAACCAAACTGTTTTAGATCATAATTTGTTGAGAGCAAGAATGTTATTTTATTTATTCTGTATTCCCTCAAACTGTAATGTACACAGTGAGTGTTTAATACACAATAAAGTGAAATGAAAGCATAAAACATGTCCGACTCTTTAATCTAGGCTTTATAATGATATGCTTGCTACCTCATATAATACGTAAAAATTGAGAATGTTGACAACGACTTTTAATCAATTCTCATGGATTTTAAAATTTAGTATTTTATGTGAAAGCTTAACCTTTGGTTAAACTGATAATGTTTAATTTTTAATGAATACTATAAAAAGAAAATAAATGTTTTAATACAGCCATTTTTATTTATTTTCCCCATTAAAAATTAGCTGATATATCTATATGTTTCTAAAATAGTAATTGGTAGAGCTTTTAGCAATCAAGGAGTCCTGGCTTCTTCTGAATTTGAATAGTATATTCCTACTGAAGAATTTGCTGTCATCACTGATTTAAAGTCACTAAACTCAGCCTGTTAACCTCCCCCAACAGCAGTTCCTGCTCTCAATATCCCTGCCTTTGTCAATAACATCATACCTGTCTAGTGGCTCCAAACTTTTGAGTCAAGTGCTATGAAAAATAGAAAGCACTGCCTAGATATAGCCTAGTATATTTTTACCTACAAACATTTAGCAGTTCCTGTCAAAATTTTGTGCAAAGTGTTTTCTTCTCATCTATCTCTTTCTGTCCATTCTCCTGGACACAGACTTCCCCCTCCCCCCGAACTATCCCCTCACACCCGGTTTACAGGAGAGGTCTCTTGTCAGCCTCCTTGACTTTCAGCTTGCTTGATCTGATCTATTTTAAGTGTAACTTCAAAGCATTTCTTCCTTAAATGGCACCTTCATAACGTTGCTCCTGTACTTAAAAACCTTTTATGGTTTGTGAGTTCTTACAACTTCACAGCTAAACTCTTCTCTCTGATCCTGCGTAGGCACCTTATTTTCCACTTGCTTCTCCAGTTTGATGAGGTTCTGACCCATTTCACCAATCCACAAGGAAGGTGATTCACTTAGCTCCCATGAGCAAAGTGAACTCTCTGTGCCAAGCACTGTGCAACAGTCTGCATGAATGAGAGACCGCTGACTTTGAGGATGTCACAATCAACCAGGGAAGACAGAACGTAATTAGACTATAAATGTAGAGTTATGATGCTTAAGTGGACATAAAGTGCAATGGGAGTATAAAAGAGTAGGCTAGCAAAACGGGTTGCACAGATTAGAAAGAACTTATACCAACGTGGCAGAGTCCTCCATGAACTATAGAAAATACAGAGCTGTTCACTGTCCACCTTCCACACAGTCCTTCACTCATAGTTTGCCTTTGTCCAATCGACTTATCCACCAATGGTTAACTCAAGTCCCAATACTACATGGTGAGTCAGGAGACACTGTGTTCCCCAGACACAGACCCTGAGACAAGGATTCCAGTGAAAGTAGTGTATTAGTGCTATGATCTCAAGGAAACTCTGGAAGAGAGTATATTATATAAGGAGCATATTATCAAGTAAACTGCCCCTATGGGTAACCACCACTCAATCCCAGAGGGCAAATCCTAGAAAAACAGTATAGAACACACAGCTCAGAGTTATCCCCTGTGGGGAACAAGGGAGTTGAGGTATTGATTCACCAACTTCTGTCACTCACTGGTTGAGGCTTCAGGGGGTATTAATTCTTCAGCTTTTCCAATATGGCGGAGCAGCCTCCCCAGTTGAAAATCCTCAGGTGAAGAGATGCCAGCGGAGGTAACTGGGAGTCTGCTCTTGGAATCCTGCTTTGGCAAGGCCAGGAGGATACGATCTGGTACCAAGAGATCCCTCCACACAAATCAGCTATGAGCTTTTAATGATGGTGCTGCCACTGTTTCCTATTATGTATGTTTCTATGAGGAGGTCAATTTTTCTGAGTCTCAGTTCCTTCATCTTTAAAAGTGGGGGAGGTATTATTAGTGATTTTTCAATTTTAAAATAGCAGAACCACTGATCCCCAAAGAAAATCTGGACAAGAATTCTTACTTGTAAAACAAGCAAAAGCAGAATTGTTCAGGTTGAAGTTTTGGCAAGGAGTCTCAGCTGAGAGACATCTTCTTGGATACCTATAGTTTCCAGAGAGCAAGAAGCAAAATACTCAGCATCACTGGATAGTATCTAAGATCTCCTTGGCATCATTGCATTCCCTCCCCCTTTAATGTTCTATGATGATTAGTACACAACCTGGATCCCTGCCAGGGAAAGAAAGGCACTGAGCGTTCACTAAACACTCATCATGACTGATATTGTATATATAATCTGTCTAATGATGGCTCAAGCATTTCTATATGTGGTAATAGTGATTAGCAATTAAGTCAGAGTATAGCTTGTGGCGCTGCTGGGGTTCTCGAAACTGTGTTTGAATAACAAAGCAATGATTAATTTTATTTAGACTTCACAACCTATTTGCACTGACTTGGGGGTGGGGAGAGAGAGATTTTGGGGTGACTAGCTTCTTTTTGCCATGACCATTTCTTTCATTAAGTCTTCACAATTACATGAGATAGATATTATTATTGTTGCTATCATTATTATTATCTTATTATTATCATCATTTTTTTTTTTTAGAGATGAGAAAATGAGACTCAGAGTGGGAAAGAGTCTTGCCCAAGGTCCACAGCAAGTTAGTAGCAGAGCCAAGACTCATGCCCAGTCTTTCTGGGTCTGGATTCCATCATGCCACACCACTTACTATTGCATCCTGAGTTATATGTGAATGTTTCATAACACAATTTGTTTAGACAACCAACCTCCAAAGTCTTGGAAATATCAGGCCCACTGACTGTCTAGGCTATAGGAGACAACTGACCACATATTAGGAACTTCATTAATATCCACTGGGCTATTGAACTTCACATATTGAATTTTTGCCTGAAAGGAAGAATGAAGACAAGTGTGAAAATTCATGATTATTACTGATTTCAGTGCAGGAAGTCATATACAAATGCTGTAATTGGGAATTAGATTAAAAAGTGAGTAATTTTCATTCCTTTAACTCATTCATTTATTCAAACATTTTTGGCATATACTTTTCTTATAAGCCATTGTGCCAAACATATAAAGCATATTAAGAATAAAGCAGGGCCTCCCTGGTGGCGCAGTGGTTGAGAGTCCGCCTGCCGATGCAGGGGACATGGGTTCGTGCCCCGGTCCGGGAAGATCCCACATGCCACGGAGCGGCTGGGCCCATGAGCCATGGCTGCTGAGCCTGCACGTCTGGAGCCTGTGCTCCACAGCGGGAGAGGCCACAACAATGAGAGGCCCACGTACCGCACACACACAAAAAAAAGAATAAAGCAATAATTAAGACATAATTCTGTTCTAGATTATGTATAAGAGGGACTATAAGGCAACATATACATATTCTACTATATACATATGTAAAATATCACTTTATGTAGCTATATGTATATATAATAACTTTATAACAGGAGGAAGAACTAACTTCTTGCTGGGAATGAGAGACAGGTCATGGAGATGGCAATCTTTGTGCTTATTCTTAAAGAATGGTTTAGATTTTGGAAATCTGATCGAGGACATTCTAGAATAAGTGAATGCTGACATAAGGACACTAAACAGGAAAACTAGTGACATGTACATGTTTAGGTACAAGGGAGATGAGTAGGTCTGGACTGTATAGGTCTGAAAGCAAAGGGGAGATTTTGCTAGTTGAAGACATAGTTACAAGATCCTGCAGGTCAAGCTAAGGCTTCTTGCCTTTTACTCCATAAGTAGTTGGTGTGTGTGGTGGGTGGAGGCTAAAGGTTAATGTTTAGGAAAATCATATGGTGGACTTGTGCTTCAGAGATGCATATTTTGGGTAAAATAACAACCCAGCAACAATAAAAATTGACAAAATCTACTGTGTTTACTGTATGCCCAGATACTATGATAAGGGTTTTAACTTGCATTAGTTCATTTAATCTCCATTTCACCCTTAAAAGGCTGTATTATTATTATCCCTCTTTTACAATTGAGAATTCCAAAACTAAGAGAACATACATAATATTCCAATGGCTTCAGGGTTAGGAAATAGAGAAGCTGGGATTCAAACTTAAGTCATTTTGTACCATGATCCCATGTCTCTTATAGGAACTAGAGTTGGGAGATGGAAACTGCTTGGGAAGTTACTATAAAATCCCAGCAATAACTAATAAAATTTCATATTAGAATAGAGATTTGACTTTTACTCAGCTCCACCTCATCTTCCACCCTGTCCAGTGCTTAAGTCCCTTCAATGACAGCATCTGATCTCTGAAGGAACCACCCTCAGGGACTTCAAAGTTTATGCCTTTTCAATCTTACCATCTCACTGTTGAGTCAAAATTTAGCAGGTAGAGCTAACCTCTCCCCTAAAATTGGGTGCTTTTAGAGACAGCCAGTCATCCCTAGGTTTACATCCCAGTTCTACCACTTCCTAAAGGCAATCTCATCCAACTCTCTGATTCTCTGTTTTCCCATCTGTAAATGGGATGGTACCTTCCTATAAGATGACTAATAAAAATCTAAGTAAAGTGTATGACATGTTGCAGGAAATCAAAAAACTTAAGTATATAATCATTTCTCCTTGGTTCTTCTAATCATTGGTCCTATTTTTGCTCACCAAAGACATCCAGATGTGGACAGCCATTCAAATGTGTAAAGATCATACCACCCTTCTATATTATATGGGTGTGTGTGTCTATAATTTTATATATAAATTTTTATTTAGTTATATATGCCACTGTGGTTATAAAATATATAAAATTATACATATAGCTGCTTAGTTATATTAAATGTTGTGGTAGGCAAAATAATGGTCCCCCCAAAATCTCTATGCCTTAATCCCTAAAAACTATAAATATGTTAGATTACATAATAAAATCCAATTAAGATTGGAGATGGAATTAAGATTACTAATAAATTGACTTTAAAATATAGGGAGATTATCCTGGATTATCTGGGCAGGCCCAATCTAATCACAAAGATCCTTACAATTAGGTGATGGCAAAAGAATTGCCTTTCAGGGAGATGCTACATGAGAAGAATTGGAACTTCCTTTGTTTGCTTTGAAGATGGAGGGAAGAGCAGCTAAAAGCCAGGGAATGTGGACAGCCTCTAGAATCAGGAAAATACAAGGAAATAGATTCTCCCCTAGAGCATCCAGAAAGGAATGCAGCCATGTTGACAACTTGATTTTAGCCTAATGAGACCTATGTTGGACTTCTGACCTACAGAAATTAAGATAATATATTTATATTGTTTTAAACCACTAAGTTTATGATGATTTGTTAAAGCAGCAATGAAAAACTAATAAATATACCCTGGCTTCTAATGGATAAATTGTTTTATTTTTTTTATATGTAGTTAACTTGACCCAGATTTGAGTGGCTTCACCAGCCATTGAAGAGCCATAGAGAAGAGATTTGACCTTAACAATGACCTGTAAGAGAATGCCTTGATCAAAACACAGTATGTACTCTAGCAGTGGTCGCACATATTCAGAACAGCATGAAATTCTCACTTCCCTCACTGCAGAGTCTTTGAAGGCAACCTATTTTCACCATAGCAGAAAAAAAAAAAGTTAGGATAATGTAGATTCTCACTGAGGTATTAGTCAACTACAACCTCCACACTTTTTTCACACAAATTGCTTTTATACCACTTCTCAATTTTGAGAGTAAAATTTTTTTGAATCTCTATATGGAGAAGATAATGTATTTGAGACAATAATGGAATGATGAGAAATACAAAAGCACCTACTCCATGGCTAAACGTTTAAATTGAGCCACTTTGGCCGCTTATTATAAACAGGCAATGTTTTGCTGCGAGTCTCTCCCATTTGCCAGCTCAACAGTTCCCTAGTCAAATGCTTGAGTATCATTCCTGATAACTTGTCCCAGAACAGTTTCATCTTATAAGACATTGGAACCTTCTCTAATTTATAAAACACAGTCTCTGCTGCTCAACTATCAGATTCTTATGCTGCCTTGTCTTTGAAGTCCACAGCTCTAGGTGAAAGGTGTTCCTTTCTCTAGCCTCTGTTCAATATACACCAGCTTGGTCTTAGGCCTCCTTCTTTCCCCATCCTCTTTTCCACAGAGAACATTCAAAAAGGTGGCATTATCCAGGAAGCCGTTGGACAGTCTTGGAAAAGAACTCAGAACCAGAGGTATAAGCCTAGTGGATAACTTCATTTGGTGGTTAACTAAATGGACTTTGGAGGTACAAGACCTGCCATCAAAAATCAGCTCTACACTCAGTTAAAAAAATGGGCAGAAGATCTAAGTAGACATTTCTCCAAAGAAGACATACAGATGGCCAAAGAGCACGTGAAAAGATGCTCAACATCGTGCAAATCAAAACTACAATGAGGTATCACCTCACATCAGTCAGAATGGCCATCAACAAAAAGTCTTCAAACAATAAATGCTGGAGAGGGTGTAGAGAAAAGGGAGCCCTCCTACACTGCTGGTAGGAATGTAAATTGGTACAACCACTATGGAGAACAGTATGGAGATTCCTTAAAAAACTAAAAATAAAACCAACATGTGATCCAGCAATCCTGTTCCTGGGCATATATCTGCAGAAAACTATAATTTGAAAGGACACATGCACCCCAATGTTCATTGCAGCACTATTTACAACAGCCAAAACATGGAAGCAACCTAAATGTCCATTGACAGAGGAATGGATAAAGAAGATGTGGTACATATATACAATGGAATATTACTCAGCCATAAAAAAGAATGAAATAATGACATTTGCAGCAACACGGATGGACCTAGAGATTATCATACTAAGTAAAGTAAGTCAGACAAAGAAAGACAAATATCATATGATATCACTCATATGTGGAATCTAATTTTAAAAAAGGTACAAATGAATTTATTTACAAAACAGAAACAGACTTACAGATATCAAAAACAAACTTATGGTTACCAAAGGGGAAACATGGTGGGGAGGGATAAATCAGTAGCTTGGGATTAACATACACACACTACTATATATAAGATAGAAAACTAACAAGGACCTACTGTATAGCACAGGGAACTCTACTCAATATTCTGTGATAACCTATATGAGAAAAGAATCTAACAAAGAATGAATATATGTATACGTATAACTAAATCACTTTGCTGAACAACTGAAACTACCACAACATCATGAATCAATTATACTCCAATAAAATTAAAATTTTAAAAGAATCAGCTCTACATACACTTCCCTCAAAACACCGGGGCTCTAGTTTCATTTCTTCCAGCAACAGAGGGTACAGCTTCAAGATGCCACGTAATTCCCTAGACTCAATTTCTTATACATTAAATATTGAGCAAAATTATCACTTTGAAGTTTTATAACTTATAAGCATTGAGGTTTTAATAGTGTTTTTGAGGGGAAAGGGTGAAATATTCTACCAACTGTATTGATTTTACTTGAAAGGCATAGTGTCCCAATTTTAATACTCTTTATTTAGGACAAAGAAAACTACGTAAGTGTTTCACTGTCTAATCCAAAGCAAAAATGAAACATCCTGAAGCCTAACTTTTAACTATGATATACTGATTTGTTATTTTAAGACCATCAGACTTAAGAAACTAAATAAAATGTACATCTCTCTGTTCAAAAAAAAAAAAAAAGAGCTCTACATAAGAGTTGCATGCCTGTGGTTAAGTACGTAACCACCCAAAACTCCTCTGTAAAACAGAAACATGTCATAGGGTCCTGGTAGGGACTATATAAGACAGTTCATGTGAAACCCTTACTTATCTACTAGAGAAAAACCATTTTTAAATTAAGAAATGGCTTCAGGATAGAGACAAAGTCTACCATACAATCAGGAAACATCGTCTAAAGATAAAGCCAGGAGTATGACTACAAAAACCTATGTTAAGAAAAATTTAAAGTAATACCTCAAACAGGCAAAAGACCCTGTGGGAATATTAAGGCATGTCTCACAGATTCTATTACACAATAGGGCTTCTAAGAATCTGAAGTGCATTGTCCCATAACAGTCTCAAAGGAAGCTCAACATAGCCCAGAGTTTTCCCTGAAGAGATCCGTGGATGTGGCTTTAGTCTAATGTAATGGATTAAAGATTGGTACACTAAAAAAATACAAAGTTTTATATATACATCTCTCTATATAAAAGAGATAATCAATAAGGACCTACTGTATAGCACAGGCAACTACTCAATACTCTGTAATAACCTATATGGGAAAAGAATCAGAAAAAGAATAGATATATGTATAACTCAATTACTTTGCTGTACACTTGAAACTAACACAACATTGTAAATCAACTATACTCCAATATAAAATAAAAATTTTAAAAAATACAAAGCTTTTTTAAGGAATTGTATCAGCTTAAACTGAAATGGACAAAACAGTACCAAATTAAAGAAGACTTGGACTCTTGAGCTTCTACTAGCAGGAGACAGACTGAAAAAATTATTGAGCTGCAAACACAGACTACATTTTATGGAAAGGCAAAGCCAAGAGCTGTGAAAAATCATTCCCAGACAGTATGACTAAACCTTAATCAAGGAATTGGAAATATATGCTGGGCTATTTTTTTTCAGAATTGCTATGGACCAATGACTTCTGTGCTGCCTATTACCCCCTTTTTAAATGGAATTATCTACTGTGGTTATTCTGAGTCTGTCCCATCATGTATGCTGGGTATGATAGGGAGACGCAGACAGTTTGTCACTTTAGTTTTACAAGTCTTAGATCAAGGAGAAGGATACTCAAGAACCTATTCACAATGAACCACACCGAGGAGCTCATCACACCTAAACATGACGTATATGCTGAGATCCTGGCCCTTGAGAGTGAGCCCAATACCACAATAGAATGAAACTTTGGGAGGAGGTGGTCTTCCGGACAGAGTGAGTGTATTCTGCATGTAGAAGAGACTTGTATTGTTATCAAATGCAAGTCTGTGTGCCCAACACACAGTGAGGGCAAACTATAGCAAAACATCAGAGTTTGGAGCAGAGGAAGGTCTATTGCAGGGCCATGCAAGGAGACAGGTGGCTCATGCCTTAAAAACCCAGAACTTCCTGAAACCTTTCAGCACTACCCTTTTATAGGAAAGGTGAGGGAGGGGTGTGGTTAGTTGTTGCAAACTTCTTGGTGTCAGATGCTTTGTTCTTAAGGTCAGGTCACGGTCAGGTCACGATGTTCCTGTAAACCTCCATCAAAACAAATGTTATTCTCTCTTCTGAGAAGAAAGGGCAAGGTTCCAAGCCTCAACCTTCACCCTTGGAGGTCGAGGCCCTGGAGGGGGTGGGGCCCTGTGCGGGCCAGTTACCCTGCCTGGGAGTGTTCGTCCAGCACCCAGTCTGGGTCCTCCCACCAGTGCCCAGGCCCAGCTGAAGAGGCAGATCTCAGCTGGCAGTGCCTTCAGGGCCAGGGCCCCAGACCCTGCCCAGCCATCATCACTGAGGGAGCCAGGCACTCAGGACCCAGACCACCCTCACGCTTTTCATTTAAACTGGAGAGAATCGTTGGTATAGGATCAACAGGAATACATGCTGTAACACACACCAGTCAGGTTAATCACCAGCTCACAACAACTGCCCTTCTTTGAGAATAGCCCCACCACACAGCTGGACCTGAAGTAATGATGTGCAACATCCTGGCAACTTAATCCTGACCTCGGGCCACCTTCTAGGGGTAGACGACTGATCTAAGCTGTACCAATTTTTGAAACTTTAATGGAGAGACTGAAGCTGGTTGAAGCTGTTACCTTAACGGCAGTGTCCACATAGTCCAGTCGCTGAGGCCTCCATGGACTGTGACCCATGGAGACTGCTGCCACCATTAGGTCAAGGCCTGGGCCTAGCCAGTGGCTGGCCGCATGAGGACTTGGGAGCTCTGCAGGACACAGCCCTCGACCTGCCCCCAGCCACACCCCCTCACCCAGAGGGCCCCGGGGACAAGGCAGGGATCCACTCTCACCGTACTCCCCACTACAAGGCTGACTTGGCGAAGAAGGACCTCTAAGTGCTGCACTAAGGGTCACATGCTAATGGCTGTGTGCCTGCTCCACCTTTATTATAGTATCACTGGGATCAGAGAACAGACTGTGGTAAGTTCTATTTTCCCAACGTGGTCACAAAATATTTTTGGTTTCACATGCTCTTTCAGAATCTTGTCTTACCCTATTGATGGTGGAGCTTATTTCTCAAACCTGCACAAGCCTTGTAACTGTCTTGATGAGTAAAATGTTTCAGAAGAGATCATTTGTGACTTCTGAGGCGAGGACATAAAATATTAGTGCTCTCTCTCTCAGAAATGTATCTTTGAAGCCCTGAGGCACTATGTAAACACGGCTACCCTGCAAACTGTACACTAAAAAAGACTATAAATAGGAAGGACTCCATACAGACACAGAGAGATGCCCAAGGATCCCTAGCTGCTGCATCTATTCCAATCTCCTCCTCTATTCTCAGGAGCCAGACACGAGTGAATAAGCCCTCAGAAGATTCCAGCCCTGCATTCCTAATTGCAACTGCATGAGAGAACGTAAGTGAGAACCACCAATTTGAGCCAGTCGACATCCAGAACCACAGGGGATAAAAATAAAATATTTATCATTTTAAGGCAAGAAGTTTGGAGGTAGTTTATTATGTGGCGATGAATAACCAGAGTACAATTATTTTCTAAAGTTGGAGGAAGTGGTGCAGTCACATAATTAGGCAGAACTCACAAGGTAGAGCCTTGTGGAAGCCAAAGGAAGAAATTCAAGAACAAGAAAGTACTAACCGTTATCAAGTGCTGCAGAGGAAATGTAGAATGAGTACTGAAAAAAAGGTTACTGGAAATTAAGTGCATTTGTCTTTTCTTGTCTAGGATGTAAAACTGACTAGCTTTCTTAACACAAAAACAGTATCAAATATAGAAAAGAATCAGCGTATGTTCCCTCTACCTGGATCCTTCTTGTCCTCATCAAGTCCTTCTTCTTCAAACCTGTCCAATAGTACAGGATGAAAAGGAAAAGAGCACTCTTTATTTATCAGTTATGAGCAGGGCACGGTGTAGGTGCTTTTACTTCTATTGATAATAACAGAAAGTCCATTAAGTGAGTACTAGCCTCATGTTACTGATGAATAAGATTTCAAAAAATTAAATAATTTGAAAATAGACATATACCTAGTAAAGAGTGAATCCATTATTTTAACCTAGTCCTGTGTGAGACCACTAGCCAGAAAGGAGGCAGTTCTTTATGATCAAATCTAGTCCAATGGAGACTAAAATGGGTTTCGGTGATTTAAGTGCTGGTCTTCTCTGAACTCTTCGCTCCTCCATATGGCATCCTCCAGATGGTTGCAAGCTCAAAGGAGTGATCTGTGGCAATCAGTTTTTCTCTCTCCCCACCAATGCCAATTCATTTATGACTTTTCCATAATACCCCCAGACTCCAAGAGAACGGCCTTCTGTAGGCACAAATTAAGCCTGCTCTATGACAGCATGAGGAAGCTAAGCTCAAAATTCTAAAAATGAACTACAGAAAAGTGTGTTTAATACAGGAATCGGGTTCCAGATTGCATCCTGTTTACAAAGGCACATATTGTGCGGATAGTAAAAGCAAGCAAGTTCTACTTTCATAATGGTGGCTGAAAATGAATGCCACCCACCCACACCCCCGCCCTGCCCACACTCACACTCCATCAGCGCAATTAAATCTTAAATTCACCTTGCTCTGAACTACACAGACTAGCGGAATTTTGTGCATATATTTGTGTGGTTTGTTTATCATCTTCCCCAAACTGCTTTACAATGAAATAAAAGAACTAGCTCACCCACATATGCATTCTGGGTTCTGAGTATGAACTCACAAGATAAATGCACCCTTTCCTAGGGACCATGGGGGGGAAAAAAAAATCACTTAGATGAAACAGGTGTCATTCATTACTGGAAGCCAGTGCTTCAAACTATGCTCTAGAGAATTCTAGGTTCCATAACACTAATAGTTATTCAATAAGATTAGGGTTTTGTGGTCAAATAATTTAGGAAAACACAGCCACTCATTCTGCTCTCTTGGAAAACTACACTACACTTCACATTAGTATTTAATGATGTAGGGAATCTTACAAAGTACAAATCTGCTTAACTGTTTAAACCAGGATTTCCCAAATTTATTTTTTACCACAGGCCCTTATCTTCATATAGCATCTATTATATTTCTTGTAGAACATCATCCTTCAAGCAATACATCAGGGTAAACACCATTCTCATTCTTTTTTTTTTTTTTTTTTTTTTTGTGGTACACGGGCCTCTCGCTGTTGTGGCCTCTCCCGCTGTGGAGCACAGGCTCCGGACGCGCACGCTCAGCAGCCATGGCTCACGGGCCCAGCCGCTCCGCGGCATGTGGGATCTTCCCGCACCGGGGCACGAACCCGCGTCCCCTGCATCGGCAGGCAGACTCTCAACCACTGCGCCACCAGGGAAGCCCCATTCTCATTCTTTTGCATGGAACTGTTGGTTTAGAACAATTGGTAGAACAATGGAAGGATGTTTTGAGTCTTTTCAACATGGCTAAATATCTTATGTTGATCACTGGAGAGGAGGAGAAATGATGGAGGCAAATAAAATGCTATCAATATGCAGAAGAGTTTGCAAAGAAAGCATACAGAGTTGGACAAATATTCAGTTACCAAATACAAATTCAGTGTACTTACTTCATGGAAATAGTAGATATGATAAAAAGAGCTTCAGAGTGAACTCTATTTCTACCACTTATTAGCAGAACAAGTGCTTCTTTTTAAAATTAGTTTAAAGAAAATTATTTAATCTCTCTGGGCCTCAATGTCTTCGTATGTAAAACAGGGATAAAAATAGCCACTTTGTAGGAGTGGTTTTGAGAATGAAATCAGGTATAGTGCCTGACACATTATATGCATGAAATAACTAAATATGTTTCCTTTCTGACTAAGTTACTCTAATTCTTCACTTAAGCAATTTTATATTGCTACGGATAAAATAATGGTCTCCTATGAACTGGACAAGAACATGTGAATTTAAGTTCCAGGCATTCTAACTCAGGTCTATATGGCTATGTAAATACCTTAAAGAGCACAGAGAAAAAGGAAGATCGGTATGCCTCTCAGAGCTGCTCTGGTCCATGTTCTGATAATTCTAAACAATCATAAAGGAAGTGTCTTAAAGGAAGAACTGTTCTATTTTCCCATCATGTTTTCTTATGCACCTGACACTCAAAATTTCTCTCCTCAATCAATAATGCTAAAAGCATTCTGCTATTTAAAAAATCCTAGAAAGGGAGTTATGTTTCTGTATCTACATTTTCTCACTAAAAGATATCCAAACTTATACAAATCTAAATCAAGTTCTTAACCATGTCTTCTTCCTTTTTTATAGCACCCACGGAATCCAGCATAATCCTGGCCTCATCTCAATTCCTCGATGAATATTTATTGATCATTTTGAGTCATTCACAACTGTAAAGAGGTGCTATAGACAGAACTGTGTACCTCCAAAATTCATATGTTGAAACCCTAAACCCCAGGGTGCTGGTATTTGGAGACGGAGTCTTTGGGAGGTGGTTAGGTTTAGATGAGATCACAAGGGTGGGACCCTCAGGATGAGATTAATGCCCTTATGAGAAGAGACACCAAACAGCTTTCTCTCCTTCTGTCCCCACTATGGAAGGTGGACAACTATCTGGTGGAAGCAGAGCCAGGAAGAGAACTCTTACCAGAAACTGACCATGGTCTTGGTCTTCATCTTGACCTTGATCTTGGACTTGCAGCCTCCAGAACTGTGAGAAAATAAGTTTCTGTCGTTTAAGCCACCCAGTCTGTGGTATTTTGTTATGGTATCCCAAGTTGACTAAGACAAGAGAGATAAGATTTGGAATGCTGAGAACTAAAATCAATCAGACAATCTCCCTTCCTGGCATTTCTTCCCTTGTACATTCATGCACACTCATGTTTTAAACTGTCTCTTTTCAGCTAGTTGTATCAGGACTGAAGGAATCAATCATAGTCATTTCTTTCCTAGGTGATCTGAAGAAATTTTTATCAAAACATCACTGAAACCTAAGTCCCAGAAGTCTCATATTTCAAACACAAGATTTTGCAACCTAGAATAGGAGAAGTTACAGTGCCATGTATAAAGTTTACTAGATGGTTAATCAAGGAAAATGCAGTGTGACCACTTACAATAATCGATTTATCATTCTGTGATTATGTGTGACCTGAAGGAGTAAACACAAGGATTAAGAAAGGTAATAATAGTAATATGTAACTGCAAGAGACCCAGAACATATTTGTTACTTGATGTAGTCGGGAAAAAAAGAAAAGAATAGAAAATTTGGCAAAATAAGATCATGCTCTGATATCATCCAGCTTTGGAAGACATAAGTAAACAGAGTTGTGAAGAATACAGGAAGTGTCTACACCTAGATAGTACTCGGATAGTGCCTTCAACTCAACTCATAAAATAAGCAAGTAATATCCATTAGGTAGCCCAGTGGGCATCAAGGAAAGGTATAGAACAAGCATTTCTGAGTTGATTTGTTCCAGAACAACCCTGGTTAATTTAAAAGCAAAACTTGGAGAGATACTAAAGAAATTAATGCATTCCACCCACTAAATGGCAACCCATCAACTATCAAAATTGAGGGAAAATTTAACTATTAAATTAAGATGAATAATGCATATCAAGCAGAAAAGGAGATATTAGAGATATATACCAGGATAATAACATTAATGTTTGCAATGTACAATTATAATCTGGCTATAACAAGAGAGAATATAAAAGCAGTTTCTGTTTTACTGTCTCCAGCAGGATAATTTTTAAACCTAAATTATTCCAAGTCCAGGCTCTCCCCTGATAGAACCCCAAGACAACTGATTAAAGTAGGCCTTTGGAGATGAAGCTGTCTCTCTTTCCATTCCTCCTTTGCTATGGTCTGAATGTCTGTGTCCTCCAAAAATTCATATGTTAAACCTTAGTACACAGTGTGATAGTATTAGGAAGTGGGGTATTTGGGAGGTTATTAGGTCATGAGGGTGGAGCCCTCTTGAATGGGATTAGTGCCCTTATTAAAGAGGCTTCATTGAGATTCCTAGCCCCTTCTACCATGTGAGGATACAGCAAGAAGTCTGCAACCCAGAAGCAGGCCTTCACTCAACCATACTGGCACCCTGATCTCAGGCTTTTAGCCTCCAGAACCATAAGAAATAAATTTCTATTGTCTGTCATACCACCTAGTATGTGGTATTTTGTTATAGCAGCCCAAGCAGACTAAGACACTTTTTGGGGAGTTGTCAGCCACCTCTCTTCTCTCTTAATGGCACCAGTTGTCCTTGTCAGGACTTCGGAGGTTTGTGTCTCCTCAGGTTATCACTCCTTTCTTTCAGCCCCAGCACTAAACCCATAGCTCTTGTGATTCTGATACTGAGGTAATCATCCCCAAGGCAACCAGTTCTTTTCTCAGTGAGAAAGGAAGAGGTTTCTCAAACATTATTGTGACTCATATCAGACCCCAAGCAAAAATGTTTCATTCTTTTAGATTCTTATCCTGTCCCTGGGGTTTCAAATTAGCTAATGGTCCTTGTCATTTCTCAGTTATTTGTTTCTCTTATGAAGACAGGCATGTTTCCTGAGGAATGAGATCAAAAACAAAACAAGTAAGACTCTAAGAGAGTGATATTCAAAATTATCTTCTTCCAATCTTAATATCCAACTAATGTCCCTGAGCTATTCTACTGATGGTAGACTCCGTTCTAGCAAAGAATGTTTCCTCCTACCTGATATGTTATGTAAATGTGGCAGTTTTTTACCTGAAATGTTTGTCTCAGTCCTGAGACTAATCATTGGGCTCTATCCTGACCAATCATTCTACATTCTTCAATGTCCATCAAAACTTTAAGTGGCAGAAGAAACTAATGGTTAACATCGTTCTTTGAAGTAAAAAAAAGGTATAGTTTCAAATCCTGTTTCTGTTATTAGTTGTGTGACCTTTGAGCAAGTTATTGAATCTTTCTAAGCCTCACTTCTCTAATTTGTCAAATCAGGGTAATAACAAATTTCTCAAAAGGTTGGCAATAGAAATAATGAAATGATACCTGTAACTTAGCCTGGTACCAAGACAAAGTAAGAACTCAGCATATATTAATGTAAGGATGATGATAATGATCTAAATACAGCACATTTGTCTTACTTTGTTATGTATACATTCCCATAAAGAACTCATAGAACAGATTTCCTTTGATTATCCTAATGCTCAGCAAGTATATTTAATTAGGAGAGTAGGATTGGTACCTAATATAATGTTATATATAATTCCTATCCTGTGATTAAACATTTAAAGAGAGTAATCATAAATAAAACCCACTTTATATAATATTCATAACATAAAGAGTTTTGTGAGCTAAAATCTATAAGAAGCATTGCAAATACTGTGATATATAAAATATGGAAGATGCAAACCACTATTGAAGGAAAGTTAAATTAAGTAAGAAAATATAGGAATATATTTCATTTTTAATGTGAAGATGCTTGACTCATCCCATAGGGAAAGAGATAAAATGCTTTTTCATATATTAAGTATTCCAGAAAACTTCATTCCAGGAGGTTAGAAATATGTTTAAGTAAAATAGAATCAGCTGGTATCCTCTCTGAGTACAATATGAGAGACAAATAATAGCTAAATTGAGGACAAATCTTTATCTTTAGTGTTTCTACAGACTGAAAAAATGAGACTGCTCAGAATGTTAGACACATATACTCAAATCAAATACCTTATCACCAATCACTCCATATGGAACGAAATCAAGCCAAAAAAAAAAAAGTGAAACTATTGACAATTAGTGAAACTACTGACAACTGTCCCTGTAGTATCTCAAATTGACGAGTATCCATTTTTAGGTACAACAAAGTTACTGTGGCTGAAATCTCTCTTATGCCTTATTAATTTCTGAGCTCCAAATGTGATATGATGTACTGCCAAAGACACTTAAATTTCCTATGTCTATTGGGAAACAAAAGGAAAAATAAAATTAAAAAGTTACAACCATTTTAAAAGGTGGTCAGAACTGCTATATTTTACAAAAGAATAAAGTAAAATGGGATACTAATTCCATAAGCAAAACTCAATTTTCCATTATGTTCATATCTTTTGGATTTGTCTGGATTAGGTTCATCTAATCTGTAGTTTGAAAATACATAATCCACAGAGGTTGTTGTTCAGAAAATAAGTATATGTTTTTCTAGCAGTTTATGGAAGGAAATAAACTCAGGATTAGCAGGGAGAAAGTTTACTTTTATGGGGGGTAGCAGGGCAGGTTTCCAAGGTTGACTCCTTGTAATTCAGAACAGTAGGAGTGAATGTCATTTTCTGTTCTGAGCGTTAATACACACACTGTACAAGCATGATACCCATCATCTCACTGCCACTGTTGGAAGACTGTAGGAGTATTTGAAAAAAATGCATCTCATGAGAGCAACTGCCATTGTACATAATAATATACTTTGATGTTTGACTGGTCTCTTGGGCAACATTCATTTTTCTCCTTTTCCATTTTATTCATCAGCATTTGTTTTGGTTTGTCTATGTTTCTTACTGCATATAAATAATTCAGTGATTAACACAAGGCAAATGTAAATTATAGGATTAAAAAGTGATGCTATTTAATTATTTATAGATGTACAGAAAAACGGTATTGTCAAGCAATCTCCCTCAGGAAGTACAATGTGAAATCTGAATGAGCTGGGAATAAATCTACTCTAAATTTTCGTTTACGTAAAATTTAAGAGAACCAGATGCCTGAAATGTTGCTCTCCATTTTTTTATATTTCCTTTCAACTTCTGTAATACATGATATTTTCTAAACACAATAAAAACAATGAGGATGACATCAATAACTACCACTTTAAATTAATAAGATCATTTTTTTCACTTCAACACATTCTGGGCCATTTGAAAGGCAGAAATGCCCTATGGAAAAATAAAGGCTTTTCATAATATCAGAATGAAAGTATATTAAAACTTATAAGTCAACATGATATTAAAAAAGAGCATATGGATTTTAGACTCAGACATATCTGGCCAGGTTGGAATCCCAGCACGACCACTTATAATATGACTCTGAGAAAATTAATATTTTTGAGTCTCAATTTTTTATCAGAAAAAAAAAAAAGATATAAAAGTACTTGTCTCCAGAAATTCCATTTCTAGGTATATACCCCAAAGACTTGAAAGCAGGGACTCAAGCAGATAACTGTACAATAATGTTCATAGCAACATTATTCAAATAAACAAAAGGTGGAAACCAGCCAAATATCTATCAACAGATGAACAGATAAACAAAATGTAGCATATACAGACAGTAGATATTGTTCAGCCATAAAAAGAATGACATTCTGATACAAGTTCCAACATGAGTGAAACTTGAAAACATTATACAAAGTGAAATAAGCCAAACACAAAAGGACAAATATTGTACAGTTTCACTTTTATGAGGTACCTAGAATAGGCAAATTCACAGAAAGTAAAATAAGGGCTGAGAGAGGGAGCAAGGGGTGAATGGGGAGTTATTGTTTAATGGGTACAGAGGTTTTGTTTGGGATGATGAAAAAGTTCTGGAAATGGATAATGGTGATGGTTGTACAACACTGCAAAATATATCTAATACCACTGAATTGTACACTTAAAATGGTTTAAATAGTAGATGTCATTTTATATAACACACACACATCTCCACAATAAGAAAAGCACTTGCCTCATGGAGTTGTAAAGATTTAATTCAATAAAATATCGAGCACCAATAGGTATCTGACCTCACCTCAACTCATTTTCCCTAACTTTTTAGAGAATAGTACACATATAAAAATAAGCTATTACTGTGTTGATTCACATTGGCAAAAAGAAGGTGAGAATAACCATATATAAATCCAAATCTTTTGACCAGAGAACTCTTGGACTGTTGATGGGCTTTTCATTAGATTAAAAGCTCTCTCCGAGTCCGCCTGCTGATGCAGGGGACACGGGTTCGTGCCCTGGTCTGGGAAGATCCCACATGCCGCGGAGCAGCTGGGCCCGTGAGCCATGGCTGCTGGGCCTGCGCGTCCGGAGCCTGTGCTCTGCAGCGGGAGAGGCCACAACAGTGAGAGGCCCGCGTACCGCAAAAAAAAAAAAAAAGCTCTCTCCAACTTCTCAATGCTCTATTATAAAATTATGTGAGCACCAGTTACGGTTTTCTTCCTTTTCAGAGATTGTGTTTTTCTTATCCCTTCGGAGCAATACTTGAAATAAACAGGATTCACTTATTCATACAGATCACTAGTTTTGAATGAGTGTTATATGTATAAAGCACTAAAGGAGACCCCAAGAATTACAATACTAGGTCCCTAACCCCAGGAAATGTAGTAAAGAAAAGACATGGAAATAACAGATTGCCTCCTGGAGCATGAAAGTTCCTTAGGAATGTGTTCTCCAAAGGATTCCCATACACTAATAGGTATTTTTGCTATTTCTATTGTTGAAACTCATTCCCAGTTACCTCTCTTTTCCAGCTTCTTCTGTAGCTCTAACTGCTCCTTGGTATATGTATGTCTATGAGTGTTTATGTGTGTAAGTTATATATGTATGTATGTCTTAATGTGTGTATATATGTGCACACACATAAACACCGAGAGACAAATACATATCAACATGCACATACATATATATATATATACACACACACACACACACACACACACAAGCACACACGCACACACACACAGAGGGAGGGGAGAGAGAAAGAATGAGGAGAGAGATTGCTTAGGGGTTACCTCTACTACCCTCTCTGATTACTACTCTCTGCTGTCTTCATTTCACTTGCAAAGTGAATAATATACTAATTTTCTCAAATTTTTCATATGTTCTTCAGTTCATTTGTACAGAATCCCAAAGTTCATTGGCCTTTTCCAAACTTCTTTGTCAAGAAGCTTCCACTATATTTGACAACACTACTTAACACATTGTTTTTGAAATCCCCTCACCCTTAGTGTCTATGGCACATGCAATCTGGTTCCCACTCTTCATCTCAAACAGCTCCTCTGTGCATCACTCCACTTTCTTCTTCTACATCTAAACTGTGGGGTTCCCCAAAACTCAATTCATTGTCCTATTCCTTTGTCCATTTACAGTCCTGCCTTTGCAAAGCCAGTTTACCTATAACCTTACAAATTATACCTTCACTTACATCCTTTGACCTGAGCCTTAAAATGTTTTTTTTTCAGAAACCTAGTGAATATTTTCATTTACATGTCTTGTTTTCATCATTAGAAAAACGAACATTTTCAAAATACAATTCATCAGGTTTTCCTGTCTCTTTCCCCAAAATTCATCTCTGTAATTTTTTCACTGACCCAACTATTTGCCCAGGAAATAAGGCTCAATATCATATATTCATCTCTAATTTATCTATTGCTTGTCCTTTCAAGATGATAATTTGAATTTGACTGACACCACCCTCACCCAGGTCTTCACCATGTCATCATTGGATTATTTCAATGGTCTTAGGTTACTTCCCTGGACTTCACTCTTTCTTACAAACTGCTGAAAGATCAACCTTTAATAGTATAGTGCCTTGAATGCTATAAACCCTATTTTAAAATAAAATTATTATTGCAAATGAACAACAGAAACCTTTCATGAAAACTCAGATACATCCATTATTCCTTACTGCCTACTAAATCAAATCTAAACTTTTGTATCTGGATTTGAGGTTCTTTGAAATCTGAAACCACTCTTCCTGTTACCGAGCTCAGGTTCAGCTGCTCCTTGCTCAGGAATCCAATACTGAGAGACAAGTGTTGGGCAAAAGGAAAGATTGCTTTATTGAGGAAACTGGCGAACCTGGGGAGAACATGGACTCATGTCCCAAAGAACGAACTCCCAACTTCCCAGGTTTTGCTTAGCTATTATATAGGGAAAAGAAGAAGGGGCTATGTGCTGGGGAGGGGGTAATCTTCTATTTTCTCAGTCATATGGTTCTAAGTAGCCCTCAGGCCTTGCTTGTGGTTGGAACATTATCTGAGCCATAAATCTCTGGTCAGCTGTGGCGGCCCCATAGGGTCCTTCTTGGTTTCATTCCTAGTTAACCTACTGTTCCCCAGGGTGTACTTTACATTCCACCACCCAGTTAATCACCTCACTGTCCACTCATTTGTTGACCACACTCAGTTGTGCCTATTAATTTCCCCTTCTCTCTCTGCCTAGTGAAATTTTATCATCCCTCTGAACCCTGCCAAAAGCAATCTCTTCTGTGGAACATCCAAACCAATATTCCAACCCAAAGACACATTCCTTTATCTAACTTCTTTGCCTCTATGATGTAATTTAGCACTTAATGATATACTCTAAAATTATTTGCCCTTAATTCATTAATCTCCATTTTGATGTAGTTTGGAATTCACCTGACTAAAGTTTAAATGTTTGCTTTGCTATATACTAGACGCATGGCTTACAAAAATTTGTACACTTATATAAGCACAGTCTGAGTTTTTTCAGAGGTATATCAATAACCTTTTCACAGTGTTAATAGGAATGGTAGATGAGATAACATAATAGTGTATTAGTTTATTATTGCTGCAACAACAAACTACCTCAAGTTTAGTGCTTAAAACAATACAGATATATTATCTTACAGTTCAGGAGATGAGAGGTTTCAAATGGGTAGGCAGACCTGTGTTTCTTGTGAAGGATTTAGGGTAGAAACCATCTCTTTGCCTTTTCTATCCTCTAGAGGCTGCCCATTTTCCTTAGTTTACGGCCCCATATCATTCCAACCTCTGCTACCACGGTCACATCTCCTCTCTGACGCTGCTGCATCCCTCTCTTGCTGATAAGGACCCTTGTGATCACATTGAGCCCTCCTGATATTCCAGGATAATCTCCTTAGCTCTAGATGCTTAGCCCAGTGACATCCGCACACTCTCTTTCACTGTGTAAGGTAATATATTCACAGGTTCTGTGGACTAGGACATATATATCTTCAGTCTACTGAACATAGGGTACACAATAGCTGTTGGTCTCCCTTTTCTCATCCCCAATGTTATAAATTATATAACAGTAAAGACCAAGTCTCATCCTCCTTCTATAGCCTTCCCAATGTCTATCATGGTACAAAGCTAATGGCAGATGTTAGATAAAGGGCTGTTAATTTTGATCAGACTCTACACATGTCAGATTAGGTAGGATTGAATCACTCCCTCCTGTCTCTATTACACATTGCACTTTGTAGAACTATCAGATGCAGTCCCTAAAGGCCACCACAGAAAAGAGTAATAACATATCCCAATTCATTCCCAGTAGGGTTCATCAAAGAGGTTTAATTTTGCTCCCAGCCCTACAATAATAATTTTTCTCTCATTTGTTTGCACTACTTCACCTAATTTCTCAGTATTTTCTTTCATAAAAACCATATAATTCACTATCTGCAGTTTCTTATCCAACTAGGTGTTCGATGTAGAATATATAAGATATTTATTTCTTCATGTGAAAACAGATACCATATTATTAATACAAACAGATTTTCTATAAATGAACATTGTAGAAAACCCATCTCTAATGACAAATGATTCTTTAAGGGAATAAGTTCTCTGTTTTGTTTTGCTTTTAAGCTTCACTAGGTAGTACACAGCGCTGCAACTCCTCTCCTAAGGAAAAATAGAACTTTGTCTTCATTTCCAGCCAAATAGTGAAACAATGGTACTCTTCTTAGGAGATACATGAACATAAAATTCTGCACTTCAAACTAGAAACCCTCTGGGTTAGAATTTTAGGGCTTTCTTCCTTTTTAAAAAATATTTATTTATTTATTTATTTTGGCTGTGTTGGGTTTTCATTGCTGCGCGCAGGCTTTCTCTAATTGCGGACAGTGGGGGTTACTCTTCGTTGAGGTGCGCAGGCTTCTCATCTCGGTGGCTTCTCTTGCTGCAGAGTGCGGGCTGCAGTAGTTGTGCCATGCTGGCTCAAGAGCACAGGCTCAGTAGTTGTGGCGCACGGGCTTAGTTGCTCTGCAGCATGCGGGATCTTCCCGGACCAGGGCTCGAACCCATGTTCCCTGCATTGGCAGGCGGATTCTTAACCACTGTGCCACCAGGGTAGTCCTAAGGGGTTTTCATCTTTAGAAAAAAATTTTATATACATTTTCTTAAGTAATTTCAAGGCTCCTTTGCTGTGAGTTGAGTTTCAGATGTTATCCTCACTAAAGCAGTCTTCACTGTCACATCAACTTAGCTATCAGAGCTAAAATTCAAACACGAAAAACACCTCTGAGCTTGAATGTCTGTAGATCATGTACACACACATACACAGTACTATGAATCAAAACAGATGCATGTGATCTCACTTATATGTGGCATCTAAAACAGTCAAATACGTAGAAGCAAAAAGTAGAGCCATGGTCATGAGGGGGGTGCATGGAGAGATGCTGGTCAAAAGTTACAAAGTTGAAGTTATATAGAATAAATAAATCCAGAGATCTAATGCACAGCATGATGAATAGACTTAATAACACTGTATTAAATACTGGAAATTTGTCAAGGGGGTAGATTGCTCTCATCACCAAAAAAAGAAAAAAAAAGAAAAAGAAAAAGATAACTATGTAAGGAGATGGATATGTTAATTAGATTGATTGTAGTAGTAATCATTTCACTATGTGTATGTGTTAAATCACCATATTGTATATCCTTAATATATAAAATTTTTATTAAGAAGAAAAGAGATGCAGGCAGAATGAGTCTTAAATCAATCACCAAAATAATGTCACATGGGTCATTCTAAAACAGTGTCTCAAACCTAATCATTTGACTCTCTGCCACACTCCAGCCCAGAAAGTCTTTAACTGGCAGAAACACTCCCTGATGCCTGAGGAATTATACATTCATAGATTGGCAGAAGATAATGCATCGTATCTTCTTAGACTTCACTGTATTGAGTCATATTTCTAATGTTGTTTTAATGTACTTTTCTGAATTGAATTAATTGCTCGGTTGGCCCAGTACTAAAGCTTTTCATGTTTGTTTTTTTTTAACCAGGATTTTATTTAGTGTCTCTATTTCCTATCATCCAGTGTGATTATCCCCTGAAGAAAGTAGCCACCAAGGCTTCAGTGCTTTCACAGGTAACAAAGGAAAGTTTATTACCACAGTTTGCCAATAGACTAAAACGCTGGATTGCATAAAACTCTCCACCCTTTTCTCTACTGGAGAAAGAAGAACTCAGGGCTTGATATAATGCTAAATCTTTCCATGACATCAAAGCCTTCTTTTCTTTCCCTCCATTTGAAGAATATTCTACATTATATTAAAAAAAAATACATAATATAAAATTCTAGAAAACTTAAAGGTTGTTACAGAAGCCCAAACCACCTCCATCTGGAGAAAGTCAACATCACATACTATAAAATGAAACAATCCCTTTACAACTTCCTTCCTTCTCATAGAGAAATGCTTTTTCTCTAATTGCCACATCATTTTAATTTTTAAATAAGTCATCATTCTAAATTATTTTTTAAAAAACATAAGCACCTGCTAAGAGAAAGGCCCTTGTAAGTTGTATGAGAAATTCAGATTTGAATATGGACTCTGCCTACAAAGAGCTGTACCTAAAAACAGAGTGGAAGAAGAGAATCCATAAACCTATATTTTAGAGCTCTGTTTCTTTGTTAATTGAATTCCCAACTGGAAGAACTACACACAGTATATATACAAGGTAGCTTCTGGGAAAGACAGAAAGGTTAAGTCAATTTTACCAGCCCTATAAATGATGAAATAATACACTGGGTACCAACCAAGAGTAGACTAAATATATTCCATTATATTTTCCTGCAGAATTTCCATTAAAACTACAAGAGAAAATATATCTATCCACAAAGGAATTTGGTAGTAAAGGAAAAATACAGTACCTCTGAGTAAAACACTAGGTTTTAAAATATCTGACCCCCACATCTGTGATCTTATAAACCAGGAAAATGTTGAGGACAGAAGAATTACCACTGAGAGTAAGGAAAAGGGATAGAGCACTCTCACTCCCACAGTGTGGCTGCCCTCCTCTTAGGGGCCAGGAGGTCTTCTACTGCAGTGCCTCTTAGGGGCCAGGAGGTCTTCTACTGCAGTGATCCAGCACCTGCTGGACTCCTACTGCTGACTCATTTATTCAAAGCCATAATCCATTAAATTTACTATAAATGCAGTAGGAGGAAATGTAGGAAAGGAGTTTTTACAGCTCATTTTAAGTAAATGTTTCCAAAGAGAAAAGTGAGATGTTCCATATCCCACCTCTTTCTTCCTCTCTCTACGTCTCTTTCTCTCCCTTTCTCCCTCCTCCCCAGACGCCCTCCCTCATTTTTCCATCTCAGACACACAGACTACATACTTATATCGTATACCTATTTTTTCCTGAAGCCAAAGAATTTAAAAGTCATATACAGCCACACAAAAGGTCACAAAGGTGATAATAAAGATGCTTCTCTGTAAGTCATGTACTTGTCTGATGCTCCCAAAGCCCTTGTTTTTTTAAGAGGCTCATGAAACATTGATTAAATGGAATGTATATGGGAAAATAAATAGAACCACACATTTAGTGTCTAAGTGGACTTTCGAATCAGGACAGCTCAAGGCTTACATTTCTACCCTAATACTTAATAGCCATGTGCATTTAAGCTACCTATTTCTCTTCTGTAAACCTCAGATTTCTCTTGGGTAAAATGAAGATGATAACTTATAGAATTATTGTGAGTTAAGCTGAGATGGTGGTATCATAGCATCTAGGGTCTAGTACCTAGCATGAAGTAAGTGCTCAATAAATGTTGATTTTTTAAAACAAAATAAATAAGCAAATATAACATGGGAAAGATTTCTAAAATCTGTTTATTCCTTCTGCCTTAGCAAGTAGCGATCTGTGATCTAGCAAGTTCTCAGCATTCTCAAACTAAGCCAGAACTGTTAAGTATCAAAGGATTAGACACTAGATTGAATATCTAGTCAGAACCTACTCCTCCTTCTTCTTTTCCTCATTCCCTCCTTCCTTCTTTCCTTTTTTCCTTTCTTCTTTCATAACAGATCAACACTGAACAACTACTCTATGATTAGACTATGCCATGTGTTTGTGGTAAAGAAATTAAAACACAATCGATGCTTCCGGAAGGTCATAGTCTACTAGCGAAAAGAGAGAAGTAAAATGTCAGTTGTGAAATGGGAAATCAGGGTTATGACAGGTATGTTCTAAGGCAGGGGTCCCCAACCCCCAGGCCACAGGCTGGTACCAGTCCGTGGCCTATTAGGAACCAGGCCGCACAGCAGGAGGTGAGCGGCGCGTGAGCAAGTGAAGCTTCATCTGTATTTACAGCCGCTCCCCATTGCTCGCATTATTCCCTGAGCTCCGCCTCTGTCAGATCAGTGGCGGCATTAGACTCTCATAGGAGCGCGAACCCTACTGTGAACTGCACACACGAGGGGTCTAGGTTGCGCGCTCCTTATGAGAATCTAATGCCTGATGATCTGAGGTGGAGCTGAGGCAGTGATACTAGTGCTGGGGAGTGGCTGCAAATACAGATTATCAGTAGCAGAGAGGTCTGACTGCACAGAGACCATAATAAATCAATTGCTTGCAGACTCATATCAAAACCCTATCAGTGGGCTTCCCTGGTGGTGCAGTGGTTGGGAATCCGCCTGCCAATGCAGGGGACATGGGTTCGAGCCCTGGTCCGGGAAGATCCCACATGCCACGGGGCAACTGGGCCCGTGAGCCACAACTACTGAGCCTGCGCGTCTGCAGCCTGCGCTCCGCAACGAGAGGCAGCGACAGTGAGAGGCCCGCGCACCGCGATGAAGAGTGGGCCCTGCTCGCCGCAACTAGAGAAAGCCCTCGCACAGAAACGAAGACCCAACACAGCCAAAAATAAATAAATAAAAAAAAATTTATTTAAAAAAAAAAAAACCCTATCAGTGTGTGGCAAGTGAAAACAAGCTCAGGGCTCCCACTGATTCTGCATTATGGTGGGTTGTATAATTATTTCATTATATATTACAATGTAATAATAATAGAAATAAAGTGTACAATAAATGTAATGCACTTGAATCATCCTGAAACCCTCCCCCCACCCCAGGTCCATGGAAAAATTGTCTCCCATGAAACTGGTCCCTGGTGCCAGAAAGGTTGGGGACCACTGTTCTAAGGTGTTGCTGAATCAGAGTGGGAGATTTAGGAAAGTCTTGTGAGCAGTGATGGATACAGCAAGCCCAGGCAAAATACATGGACATTCAAAGATTGTGCAAATACAACACATAACACTCTCAGCCTTACATAAGCCTTCTTAAAGCCATGCGTATATGGGGAACTACTTTCCTCATTTGGCCCACTAAGCACAAGAATCTTCAATTCAGATTCTCAAGTTGGTCCTCTTAACTCAAAAAAGTTCTTTAATTCAGAGCTTTATAAAATTCACAGAAGGTTTCCCTAAGAATGACTGAGCTCTAACTATGAAATGGGAATGACCTACATTTTACTCAAGAGCTGAATGAGGCAAACTAATAAAACAAACTATGAAAGATTTAGCGTCATTCTAATAATGTTTCACTTCTCTCCTCTCTAAGGAACTGATAAAAATCCTTAGCAGGCCAATGTTTTAATTTCCCTTCTTGCATTTTCCACGTTTTTCTGTTCCATACCGTTCTTTTGATTTGCCAGACTGAGGTGATGTTGCTTTCTTGAACTGGGGTTGTTCCTACAGATACTTTCCATCTCCATGAATGTGAGAGCATTTGTCTTATTCACTGTTTTATCTGCAGAAACTGGAACTACAGTGTGCTTGGCACACAGTAGTTGCTCAATAAACATTTGATGTGTAAACAAACCAACATCCCTTCCCTCAAAAAACCAAACCGGATCTTTTCCCCAAAATTGGTTTCTATCTCTGTACAGTCTTCCTACTTCGTGCCTCTTTAATCTAGTTTCAATATGGCTGGAAGAAGTGCTTCTGAATTAGAATCCAAATTAAAAATGGGAGCACCATTGGGCAGAAATATGGATACTTATATTGAATCAGTTAGGATTTTTCGTGTCTGACTTAGGGTCACCCTTGTTGACAGCCCACCACTGAGTGGACTGGACTACACAAGAACAGGAAAGAAAAGAAAGACATGGATTGGTCGGAAGCTGTATGGCATTCATAATGCTGGGGTGTGGAGGGCTGTGTAGGAAGTAAGCAAAGAAAGTGTGAAGGGAGAGCCTGCAGTTCAATCCTGTTGGGCCCTGTGAGACATGCCATGGATTTGGGCTCCGCCCTAGGTATAGTAGGGATGCAAAACTGACTCAAAACTAAACCCTCCCCAAGATTTTAAAAAATTATAAAAAACCATAAATTTTAATACCCAATTTAGGTAAGATTTAGCAAGATAGGCACATTCAGACACTGCTACTCAAAGTATAGTACAGTATCAAAGTTTCTGAAGATTCGTTGAACAAAATACATCAAAATTACTTTAACAGTCCATAACCTTTGGTCAAGATATTTCATTCTGAGGTACTTATCTGAGAAAAAGCATAGACATACACAAAGATAGGTTTGTATATACAAGGATATATGTATGTACAATGTGTTCATTATAATGTAGCTAAAAAATAGGAAAACATTCAAAATAACCCAAATATTTATTAACAGTCAGTGATCTAAATTACCATTTATCTCTGTAATAGATTATGATGTGCTGTTATAAATCATGTTGTAGAACTACATATGCATTTTCAATGGGGGCTTAAAATTGCTGCTTTGCAGGGGTGAAGAAAATCTTGCCCTTTGTATGTATAAAGCACAAATATACATACAGTACATAAACAGATATGCAGTACATCTGTGGTATTAAAATTTCATGGGCATAGGGCCAATTGGGGGGAAAATGTCTTAAAAAGCTCCTTTGTGGGACAATAATGAACAAAAGGTTGAGAAATACTACTGTGGAAGAATATTTATTGACAAATATTCCCAATAAATAATTATACTAACCACAGTAACTATTGTTGCTATTATAACAATAGCTAATCAAATGGGCTCCGTGTTATGTGTTTTACATAAACAATATGGTTTAATTCTCAGAAAGTACTTATGAAATAAGTGTTATTATGCTCACTTTATAAACGGGGAAATGGAAATTTAGGAAGGCTTTTATTTTTCCCAGATGAGAAAACTGAGAGTCAAAAAGGTGATGAAATTTATCCAATGTAATACAACAGTAAAAGATTCAGACCCAGGTCTATATTTGTATGAATTTATTCTATTCACTCTTAGCCATTATGCAGGTTTCTGAATGGTGTAATTATGTACAAGCACTTACACACAAACACACACACAGATGAATGAATGGAAGCATGCAAATCAAATTATTAACAAAAATCCATAGAAGTTTAAGTGCTTAAATATCCTTGGCTTTTCTTTGTCACCAAGTTTTCTGAGTAGAGCGTGTATTATTATGAATATTAAAGGATAAACTGAAAATGCTATATAATTAAACTTGTCCTCAAGGAACCTTAGGATAATTAGGAGGGAGAAGACATGAAAGCAAGTAGTAATGATGTTAGTGGAATTAATTCCCACTTCAATCACTCACCACCTGTATTCCTTGGGCAAGTTCCCTAAACTTTCTTTGAGTTTCAGCTATGAGGATGAATGTGGAAAGTGTCATGAAAGAAATGGAAAGTAAGCCTCCTTCCCCCTCCAGCCTCACTCCCAGGGCCTAGATGTCTCTGGTACCAAGGCTTCAGAGGCAGTGTCCAAGGTAGGGCACTGTGGACATAAACGTGACCTCAAATGCCAGGCGGAGGAATCTGGATTAAATCTAATCAATGTGCTCTTCTTTTTTTTCAGTAACACGTTTTTATTTTTCCAGGCACCTTGTATTAAGACTGAAATGACATTTTAAAAAGTAATCGGCGAGTTTTTTTCCTCAATGAGTTTTCTGTTTTTTTTAATTGGAGTATAGTTGCTTTACTAATCAATGTGCTCTTGAATTAACCCCTAATGGCCGTGGGCCCCATTTTCTCTTTCCTTTCCTTATCTTTCCTTTCAACCTTCTAATTTGTAGGAGAAGAGGCTATGAGATTTTTAAAGTTAACCACAGGGTTCACATTAATTGAATTTTTCCTTTTTTGCTTGCTGTAAAGATTGCTAGGGATGTGTCCTGTGTTGAAGGATTTATTAGCAGGGAAAATGGCGCATTTTGCAGCCTGCCAGCAGAATTCAAAGCAGCCTAGCACCTGCCTTGTTCGATTAGTAAGCAAGTAAGGGTTTTATCTGAGTGCACAGTCCCCTTCCCCTCTCCTCATCCACCTTGAACAATCATTAGAGCCAGATGGCTTCTGCTCTATGCTCCTGGGAAAGGCTTCCTCCCAAAGTCATCCTTCTCTGGACCTCCACTTGTTGTGGCCCTCCTTGGGCAGATGGTGTCTGGAAGGCATGATTGATAAACATGTTTAAATATAGAAGGCAATCTTTCCTGTGTGCCAAGCAATTACTCAACATCACAGATAGGCCTGCCATGGACCAACAAAATAGCTATAGTTTTTTTTTATTTAACACATGGAAGAAATGGAAAATTATTAAGAAACCATCAAATGTCAGTGTGACAGCAAATTCTGGAAAACATTTACCAGTCAGCATTCGCAAGAAAAGCTACCAAAATATAGGGAAGCTGAAAGTCACCTTGCCTCCTCCACACACTGTATATTCACAGTTTGGAGAGATTCATCTCTCTTTAAGGAAAATGGCTCTACTACAGAGCATATTTTACTACCAAACGACATCCCTTCATCAGACCCTGATTGTTTTCTTCTCTGTACCTGACCTGAATGAGTATGATAATCATGAGTGTCATGATGTCTTTGACATTGCAAGTGTCAGGTGCCGTGTTAAGCACTTTACATTTACATACATGGTCTTGTTTAATCCCCATGGCAAACACACCGGTGAGTACTGTTCTCTCCCAGGTAGTAGCTGTGGAAATTAAAGCTCTGGAAGGTTAAACTGTTTAAGATAACAGAGCTGATAAGTGCTAGTGGCAGAATTTAAGTCAAGGGCTGTCTGACTCCAAATCCTATGGTTGCTCTTTGGGGTTAGGCTGATCGTCCTTCCATTCACTAGAATCCACTCAACTCATGGCAGGCCTCTCCAAGGACTTGTCATCACTAATAGGAGAGCCCTACCCCAGCACCTTCTCTAACTCTAAGTTGTGGCTGCATAACAAAAAGAATACATATTGGAGAGGGTTTTCCCGGGCATAGCAATGGCTTCAATTTTCCAAGACTAAATTATAGTTACTGCATATTATTTATTAAGAGAAAAAGGTAGACTGACCCGTTTAATATAGAAGAAAATAATTTTCTAACAAAAGCAACAACAAAAGTGATCAAAACCAGAGGGAGGAGTTTTGGTGTAGGCTGAGTGAACCATAATCTAAGCCCTATGACAGCCCTCCCCACCAACAGGCAAGTGTTTGTGGTCACGTAATAGAGGTTTTGAAAAGAAGCGAGACATACCTAGAGAGATGAAACAGGGTCAGGCTCAAATCAAATAAGAAAACTTTTTTATGTCCCATTCTTTCTTTTCTTTTCTTTTTGAGGATCTGTATTTGTGGGGTTGTGCAGGGTACATTTCTCAGAGTTAGTGTAAGGAGACAGGGAAAAATCACAGGGAAGAGGTAGAGGTAAGGGGCCACAAGGGAGCAACAGAAATTTTATGAGATGAAAAAAAATCTGCCATGCAATACTTTTTTTTAAAAGTTAAAGAATGATGTGTGTGTATCTACATATTTATGGTCATAAACACAGAAGGAGATCAAAATACAAATGAAGCCTTACATCTCCATTCAACTTGATAGCCAAAGACATCACAGTAAAAGTGACTGTAGCATCACTGGCTTCTTTTTTAGGCTTCTCTGCATCATCTTCCACCAAGGAACATGAAATTTCACAACGTGATGATCCCCTCATAGTTTAATAGCTACAGAAAAAGATTTGCAAATCATTTCTGGATTTGTAGCCCTATTAACAGTAGTTAATTTTTATTAAACATTTAGTATGCATCTTTCAGTATACTAAATGTTTGACACAGTACCTAACTTAACGCTTACAACAACCTTGTGGGTAGAAATTATGGCTACACCTACTTTACAGACTTGAGCCTAGGTCTGCTCATACTTTTAACAATCATTCTATTGGTAGTTTTCTGATTGTAATATTTCTTTTTACCCATCTGTCAGGGCAATGAGCATTTTTCTCTACTAGATGCTAATAGAGCACACAATGACTCTGAAACAAATATCCATTCCTTTTAAATATAGGACTCTGCACAATCATTTAAGAACAAGAATTTATGCACAATCATTTAAAAACAAGAATTTACAATAAATAATTTAAAATGTAACATAAAATATACTATTTATAAGAGTAACCAAAAATATAAAATGGCTCATTATAACTTAATTTTTAAAATAAGCAGGAACTTGAAAAAACTACAAAACTTCTTTTTCCCCCCAAGGGTCATAAAGTAATAGAGATAAAGAGAGACAATGTTCCTAGAAGAGAATGGCTTCATTTTGAAAAGATAACGCTCTTTCCAAATTAATGAAGAGGTTTCATGCAATTGTAATCAAAAGTCCAATAAGATTATTTGGAAAGCAGTAGAAGAGGCTAAAAGAAAGATCCAGGAGTTCATCTGGTAAAATAAACCAATTAGGGCTTCCCTGGTGGCGCAGTGGTTGAGAGTCCGCCTGCCGATGCAGGGGACACGGGTTCGTGCTGCGGTCCGGGAGGATCCCACATGCGGAGCGGCTGGGCCGCTGAGCCTGCGCGTCCGGAGCCTGTGCTCCGCAATGGGAGAGGCCACGACAGTGAGAAGCCCGCATAACGCAAAAAAAATAATAAAAATAATAAATAAACCAACTAAAACAAATATTAAAATTTTGCCCAGAGGAATTGGGCAGAGAAATATGCAAAATATAGAGCTTCAACATACTCCCTTGCTAGCTGTTCAATCTTAACCATTTACTTAAACTCTCTGCCTCTGGTTTTCTTACCTGTAAGTGGGTGATACAATAGTGCCCACTATTATTAAGTGCTATTTGCAGTAATAAAGGTCAGTATGTCCTCAATGAGCAGATTCTATTTGGCAGATTATGTGAAATAATGCTTGTAAACCACTTAGCCCATAAGCACTCAGTAAAGGTTAGCTGTTATTGTTGTCATAATTGTTATATTATGGTAGTTGGCTAATAACACACATCAAATCTATTCATTCATTTGACTAAGGAACATGTTAATTGAATATGTACTGCATACCAGGCCAATCTAATCCTCAATGTTGGGGAAATGATGGAGAAGCAAAGAGGCAAGGCCCCTGTTCCCACAGAGCTTACAGTCTGGTGTGGGAGACAATTAACAACTATACAAGCAAATGGACAGGTAATTTTGGATATGACTAAGACCTGGGGAGAAAATACAATCAGGTCACAGGCCTAGTAGTGATAGAGGAGCAGTCCTTAAGGCAGAGTGATCAGCAAAGACTCTGAAAGAGATGAGGAAAAAGCCATATGGAGATCTGGGAAGGAGCTTTGCAAGCAAGGGAATCAAATGTCAAAACTGTGAGGTAAGAACCAACTTGGGGTGTAAAGGAAGAGTAAAAAGGACAGTATAGATGTAGCGTAGTGATTCAGGGCAGAGTGAAGGAGATGATTGTGTTTAGTGAGACAGGCGGAGACCAGGACATGTAGGGCCCTTTGGGCCAGGACAAGAAGTTCAGCAGGGAACAAATCAAAGCACACCCCTACCTCATGGTCATATACCAAGAAAAGTTCCAGAGAGGTCAAAGGGTTGCATAGAAAACAAGAAACACACTACGAGAAAACACATGGAATTATCTGCTTCGGGAATGGCGAAAACCTTTTAAAGCATAAAATTAAAGGCAGAAGGCATAAAGGAATAGGTAGATATATGTGAACACATGGCACCTTAAAATTCCCATGCATTTAAAAAACACAATAAAGAACGACAAATTAGCTTTAATGATAAAGTTAAAAAGCCTATGACAAGCTCTGAAAAATATAGACAATTCATTTAACAAAGTGTTAAAATCTTTAATAATCCATAAGAGTGAAAAAAATGTAAAAATACATGAATTCAAATTTTAAAATATGGGAATAAAAATATACAAATATATGTATAGGTAATTCACAAAGAGTGAAATACCGATGGCCAATAAACACATAAAAAGCATTACTAATAATCAAAGAAATGCAAAACTGAAAAGCAGAACATAAATTTCTATCAATTTATATTAAATTCATAAGTTAAGTACAAATTATCAATTCAGTGTTGATGAAAGTCCATTATGCTACCCAGTGGGACATGCAGCCCCACTGAGGGCTTTAGAAAGTGTAAATGAGAGTATAAATTGAAATATAAAATGTAAATGTAAATTAGCAGAACCTTCTGGAGTTTAAGAGCCTAAAAATGTACACATCTTTAACCCATTAACTCCACTCCTGAAAATCTAGATTTCAGGATAATCTAAAATACTAAAGAAATATTTATTCACAAAAACACTGATTCTATGATATTTATTGGACAAATCAAACCACAAAACTGAATATGTTAAATGAACACAACTATGTGAAAATGAAAGAAAAAAAGAGATAAAAGCCTGGAAGGAAATATACAGATTGGTGGGATTCATGCTGGTATTTTTCTGCCCCTTTATACTGTTCTAATACTTTCAACATTTTCAAATATGAGCATGTATTTCACTTTAACATATAATAAAGAAGAAAAATAACTATTTAATATAAACAGTATTCTATATCCTACAATCTTCATTGTAAAATTTTGCTAGTCTTCCCTTCTTCATTATCACCCTCTGTTAATAATTTGTTTTGTCTCTCCTCTTCTCTACCAGACAGCCTCTATCAAGAAAGTAGAAATCATAAGGCACAGACCTATTTTATCCCCATACCAGAGACATCTGCATATACTATACCTGGATATACTCATTTATAATTCAAAGAAAGAATTTTATAAGGTTAACAGACTAAAACAACTATAGTGGTATATTTGGGAAATAGATAGGTAGGTAGATAGTAGACAGATATGATAGGTAGATATGATAGTCACATAGATATAACATTACTTCCACTCCGACCCTGAGGGTGTAGCTGTATAATTAAAGTAAATATACAGTTGAACAAGTATGGTATATAACATCCTGAAAGCCAAATGGTAGGTTGGTTGTTGCATGTCTAAGGTATCATTGTTTGAGTCACCGGTTTACCTTAACATGAAATTCTCTGCTCAGCTTATTTTGAGCAATCTAAGAATATTCACACAATTTGTTTTGCTTGGGGCAAAGCTAAGAATATGCACTTCCTGAAGTCTGCAATCCTCCCCTCCAGTGCATACTTCTCAAACTCACCTCAGTTCACCAGACAGATCCATTCACTCTGCAAAGCACATAGAAATGTTAATGGTTACTGAAGGCAAATGAATGACCTAAAAGAATTCCCAGATTTTAAGGAGGGCTGGGAATTCCAGGGGGAGCTGAGCTCCATCTTTTTGGGGCACACACTAAGGAAGAAGGAGATATTTTTCAACAAAGCCCAATCTGCCTGAACCTATTAATTTCCCTGTAGACCAAACAGATCAAGCACAATTCAGGATTATTTCAACAAACCATCTTGGCAGGTAAAAATTTTCTGCAGACTGCAGCTCTTTCTGGCTATTGCAAAATGAATTGTACGAACAATGCTGATATGAATCAAACAATAAAGCAACATTGTGTTTGTGTACCCAGCAGCCCAGCTGTCGCTGGAGACTGAGACAGTTTGAAGAGCCTAAACAGGCTATTCAAAAACATTCTTCATATTTTCCTTTAGCAGACGCAGGTTTTCTGGTACTATTTTTAGCAGCAAAATCTTTTTTGTACCCTACCCTAAAGAGATTCACACATGAAAACCCAATTCATAAAACATGTAAATAGAAGCATTTCTGGCTGACATGTGGCAGGGGACAAGCCATTCCAAATAGCCCTTCTGAGTCCTCTCAGGCACTTTCCTGTAACCCTAGGATGCATGCAAGATAGACTCTCCCACTTTGAAGAGCTAGGAAAACCAACTCCAAAAAATGGACAGATAATGTCTACGTTTACCTTGCAATGTTACATGAAATCCATGGGGCACAAAAGGATTGTGTAAGCAAAAGTGTTCTCCTACCTCTATTTCCTTAACCACTCACCCTTCCCCCTCCTTAATACTCCCTCACCCTTTTCCCCAAAGGACGCACCCCTGCCAGAGAAGCTTTAGCTAATCAGAGCTCCCCTCACCACCCCCAGCCCCTATGGTCATCCTTGCATCCTCTCAGCATCCTGCCCTCCCACTGCAACAAATAATTGTAGAGCCATTACAGTGAATATTGTGGTCTTGCCACCCAACCTCTAGTCCCAGCTTTCTCCTGATAGCATTTCCTTTCCTTCCGTGTTCGCAGTCTTGATGGTCTGTTAATCAAGGTGCCTTGCCCCAGCTAAACAAGGTGGAAGGCTTCTATCCCAAGATGGAGACATTTGGTCTTGGTCTCTCTCTCCAGAGATTCTAAATCTTGAGCAGAAGACCTCAAAGAGATAAAGACAGAACTTATTCATCCTGACAATGGCATCTTGACAGGACCACCCACTAGTTCCTGTAATTTAGAATCCTGGTCCAGTGCTGGGGTTTCTGTGCTTCTACACCTAGTATCCTAGTTTTGTCCTTTCATATAGTGACTTACCCAAGGGCCTTCCAATAAATTCCTTTTTTTTCTTAAATTAGAATCTGTTGCTTATATCCGAAGAATCCTAAATGATACAAGCTTTTATAAAGCAGTTTCAGATTCATTTCTTTAACTTGGCCGCAGAAAAATCCTTTGAAGTGGGTAGAGAATACTATCAATCACATTTTACAGAAAAAGAAATGAAGGCTTGGATTATTTAATTCCATCATCTGAAGTATAATGTTCAGTACACGATAGAGCATCACAATTTAAACCCAGTTCTTCTGACCCCAACACACACTCTTTCCTCTGCCATGCTGACTCTTGCTTGAGGTAGTACCAAAATTCTGGATCTAACCCTCCCAGGGAAATGTGCTTTTTTATGTCTAATTCCTTCAGAGCCTCCTGAAATTACTACTAACTCAAAAAGCCAGGTCCCATGGAATAAAAGGCTGATAGAGAATCCATGTGTTTTCCTTCTCAGGGGTATTTATTTTCAACAGGAAGTCAAACAAGCATATACTCCCTTAAGCACAAAAGGATTAAGACAAATTATATATATATATATATATATATATATATGGAATTCTACATTTCCTATTTTCAAGGATGTTAACCCAAATAATGTTTGTCAGGTATTCTGTAGAGAGCATCCAAGCTCAGCCATTATCTGACTTCAGTCTGGTGGTTAAATTCATATGTAACCCAAAACTGCTACAAGGAGAAAAAAATTAAATACGTTGGAAAATTAATAATAAGCTACTTGGATCACAACAGAAAGGAGAAAAAAAAAAAGATAATTAAATTTCCAAGCTCCAGAAGGGAATTTAATGACCCAGACAATAAAATTCTCCTTTGTGACTGAGATCAACAAGGGACAAATTATTATTGTCCCACCATGCTTGCCAGAGCTGCTTGTAAAATACAGTGAATTGATCACAGAAATAATTCCAGGATCCCTGCCTATCCCAACACACACACACACACACACACACACACACACACACACACACACAGTAGATTTCCAGGATGATGGATGGTTTGTGAAAAGAAAACAAGAGGATTTTTATTTTTAAAGGCCTAACTCTAGTTTCAACAATCTGTCTAGAATTACTACCCTTTTTCCAATGAAAAGAGAAACCTCCCTCCCCACCTTTCACCTACACTTCCAGGCTTCAGGCTGTCCCACTGACCACAGGAGAGAAGAGGAGATCAAATAACACAGTACTCAGAGTCAGAAGATCAAACTTGAGACCACATTCCACCATTAACCCCAATATGACTTTGGGCAAACTCTTGTTCCTGAGCACTTGTTTGAGTTCATTTAAAATAGACAAAAATTATACTACATATCCTTCCAGCTCAGGAAGATTTTCAGATGACCAGTGATGCAGATAAGAGATAAAGGTGTACAGGGAATTTTGGTATCATCTGATAGAGACTGGCTAGCCACTCAGACAGATCTGTAAGGCACTTTGCTCAGCCTTACTCAAAAATCTGGACTAAAAAATCTGGCCTGTTAGTATACTAACAGAGGATCTATCTCTCAGCGGTAGCCTCATGTCAACTACTGTGTAATTCCAGAATGCCCTGTTACTATTTTACATTAATATAATGTAAAAAATAAAATGCAAATTATACAAAAATATAACTTACTCTCAAAACATTTCTCTAGGGGCTTCCCTGGTGGCGCAGTGGTTGAGAATCTGCCTGCTAATGCAGGGGACACGGGTTCGAGCCCTGGTCTGGGAAGATCCCACATGCCACGGAGCAACTAGGCCCGTGAGCCACAACTACTGAGCCTGCGCGTCTGGAGCCTGTGCTCCGCAACAAGAGAGGCTGCGATAGTGAGAGGCCCGTGCACCGCAATGAAGAGTGGCCCCCGCTTGCCACAACTAGAGAAAGCCCTTGCACAGAAACAAAGACCCAACACAGCAAAAATAAATAAATTAATAAACTCCTTCCCCCAATATCTAAAAAAAAAAAAAAAAAAATTTCTCTATGCTTGGTGAGTGTATATATATTGACTTAATATGGGTCTGTATTCAAATGAAGTCATTACACATTAATACATAATTTGTAACAGCTCTGCATTCCCTTACTCTTTCAGTAATAATTCTAATATGTTCCACAAGTATCCTTACCCAAAGATCTCTAAGGATCTCCAAGCGTGCTCACGTGTCCAAGAGCCACTGCTTGTCTGCTGCTTCCTGCCTGAAGAGAACACAGCCCTTAAGATTAAACTTGATACCTACTGAAATTAGCATTTATATTTGCTGGCCCCCAACATTTCTGTGTGTTAGTTTTAATTAGCATCATTGTCACTGACTGTCTGCTGATGAAGCTGGGCTTCCATCCCCCAACGTGGTGGTGTTGCATATATTCTTACATGGCTTTTAGGAGAGAGCGCCACAGATTCCTCAGGCAAAGATGGTTCCATGATGTGTGGTGGAGGAATAATGCTATTAGCTTTCAGCTCAGTAGTCCTAAAGAAAAGCTGCCTTGGGCTTCCCTAGTGGCGCAGTGGTTTAGAGTCCGCCTGACGATGCAGGGGACATGGGTTCGTGCCCCGGTCGGCGAAGATCCCACGTGCTGCGGAGCGGCTGGGGCCGTGAGCCCGTGAGCCATGGCCGCTGAGCCTGCGCGTCCGGAGCCTGTGCTCCGCAATGGGAGAGGCTACAACAGTGAGAGGCCCGCGTACCACAAAAAAAAAAAAAAAGAGGAGCCAGGCCTAATCTCTTTTCTCTCTAGAAGCTCTTCTCTCATGTAAATTAATAGATGCAAATAAATTCAAGCAAGGGTGATGCTGCCCACTTCACCCTGCAGCATCCAAGCTGCAAGAGTTAATAAGTTAATAGATATTGGAGAAAACTGTTAAAGCAATCCTCTCCACCTACAAAATTTGAGCCCTAGACCTAGCCGATATGCCCTAATACACACGCACGTGCACACACACACACACACACACACATTCATACAAACTGACACAACTGTATCTATAGAAAGCACTGTTCAAAAGACCATAGTACCAATGAAAATGTACCAAATGGAAATCTAGACTGAAAAATGGGATGAAAAATATACAGATACATCAAATGAGCAAGTGGGCCACATAATGAGCTGTCTGATGGAGCTTTGAAATTTAATGAGCAACTTGAAAAATCATTTAATATCTGGTTGGGAAGGAACTTAAAGATCATTTAGTCCAACCCCTTCATTTTTCTAGCTAGGAAAATGGAGATCCAGACTGATGAAGAGACTTGCCCAAGGTCACACTGCTCCTCTGAGACAAGTTTTGGAGTAAAGTTTTTCCATAATACCCTATCACCTATGATTCCTTCATATGTACTGTTTTCTTGAAAGCTTATTCTTCTTTTACTAATAGGCAAAAGGGAAGGAATCATTTTCATCAAATCAATCAAATCTTATGAATCACAATTTAATTTTTTGACTTAGAATTCACAAGGAAAAAACTCATACAGAAGATTCATTCCCTCCTGCAGCATTAACCTGTTACCTGAAGGCTTCACAAATAATAATGGCAATAATAATAATTATTATGTATTAAATATTTCCCATTCTTCGAGCACAATGCCAGATATTTTATAGTTTGTGCCTTTTTTTTTCCTTATCAATCTGCATAGTAAACTCACACTGGAAATGAATTTAAGAACTTATGTAACTTGTCCAAGGTCATGTGAGTACTAAGTGTCAGACTAGGATTCAGGCCTGAGCAGACTGACGGTACTCTGGAGGGAGAAGCAGACTGAAGCCAGTTGTTTAGGGTATTAAACTGTTAAATAACTTTTTTTTTAATATCCTTTGGTCCACTCTGACACCTGTTCTGCTTTATTCACCCATCTCTGGTCTCCATATTTCCTGTCTACCCTTTCCTTTCACCATCTATATTGTTCACTGCTACCATATTCACCTTCCTGAAGACTAATTTCTCGGCGTCTCACTCTCAATCCACAACCTTCTGTGGCTCTATTTAATAGAGTCTATTTAATGCCTTGGTATATAAGACCTCCATAATCTGTCCCAATCTACCTTTCTAACATAAGATCCCACTTCTTCTCTATCAAACCCTTGCTCTTGTCAAACAAGGTAACTTCCTATCCTCAATATACACCTTGCCATTTATCCTTCACTCTTCAACACTTACTGAGTGCCTACTACATGCCTGACATTGTGTTAAACGTTGAAAATACAAACATGAAAGAGACTCCCCACTTCCTTAAGGAAGTTTAGACTATTATAGACAGACAGACATGCAAACAAGTGCCTAACTAAAGCGGGTCAAAGTACAGTGGGAACCAAGACGAGCTCTGAGTTTTCAGTTTAGAGTTGTGGGGTCTTTTGTTCATTTGCTTTTTTGCCTGACATGCCTCCTATGACCCATACTTCCATCTTCATGTAACTATGACCCATAGAATCAAGTCCACATGCCACTTCCTTCATGAAGTCTCGCTCATAATCATGGGGATATGTTTCTTCCCCTTTTTGCTGAGTGCCCCCTCCCAAAAATGTAGGGAAAATTCCTAATAAATAAACCAAAAATATATATTTTACTTTTTGTTTTAAAATCTTGAATGTCTATGCTCAGGAAGGCAAGAGAAGCAGAAAATAAATTTGCCAAAATTCTGATGGTGATTACAAGAGCCCTAGTAATTTCAGGCTATGATTCTTTCTAGCTAATTTTACTGACTTTCCTTTCCTTATATACACTTATCTAGGATTAGGGTCTTTTATTGGCTCACAAACAGAGTGGGAAGGGAGCAAAGATGGTAGAAGATTTCCTAGTATGAAGAGCTAAAAGAGAGAAAAGTACTAAAAAGGATATGTGTGTATTGTGACAGCAAAGCTACCTGAAGTGAAATAAACTGGATTGTAGCAATGAAAGGTACAGGAAAATGAAGGCACAGGAGGGTAAACTGCCCTGAAATATAGCCAGGGATGTACTGAAAAAATGCAAAACCAAGCAGTTCCCAACACCAGTCACTAGGCATCCCAGCTCTTCAGTCCTTTAGGACTACGTCTAGGGGACAAGATGGTTAGGAGGCTGTCTAGGCAGCCAGACAGACTGCAGTTATCTGAATAGAAGATGTTCCGGAAAAACCTGAACGAACTTTTTGGCTAACCCAGTACATTCCAAACTTAGGCTTCTTGAGCTCAGGGGCCTTCTCGAATTCATTTCATCTTCCACAATGTCTAACACACTCCTGGGCACACAGAAGGTCCTCAGAAATATTTGCTGAATACATGTTAAATAAAAGAACAAACAGGCACTTACGTGGTTGTCAATAGCAAATCTAACTCACTGTCATCAATAGTTTTCTAGAGCTTTTCTTTGACTGCAGTATTGGTAGTGCTTCTGAGTTCGTCATCATCCCAGTCAATGCTGCAGTAAATCTCTGGACATGTCAAGTTTACAGCACACCCAAGAAAATTGCTCATACCTTTCCTTTATATGGAAAAGGAAGTAAAAGGTATTAATGATGAGGTTTGAAGCAACAAGCCAAGGGATGGAATGTTCCAAAAGTATTCCTGGACTTGTACAACTTACAAGGTTTAGCAGCCACTATAGACTGGGTTCAGTGCTCAGAACACTGACAAGCAATTACTTCCCAAGGGCTCTGAGTGCTAAGAAGGCCACAACAAAACCACTGCGGGCAGCTTTCTGATCTCCGACTCACTCTATATATATTGGCCCCCACGACTCTCTATCCTAAGCCATTGGCCCCCACGGCTTTCCATCCTAAGCCATGAAAACATTTTGTAAAAGAGAATATGATCTGGGGAATTAACTGGACTCTTCCCTGTGCTCAAATAGTAAATCATGAGACTAGATGGCCTACAGCCTACCGAATTTCCAGCCCTGGTCAGAGGCTGTGATGCAAAGAACAGTAGATTCTGTACATAAAATAACCACCAGACAAAGTAATAGGTTTTCAGGACCAGAAAGAGCCCTACAATCATCTAAGGACCACAGTTTTCAAGCTGTTTTCATCATGGAGTCCTTGTTTCAAATAAAATTGTGCAGACGTTTAGTATAACTGAGTAAGTAAAAGTTATTGCTAGGGAAAGGGTAGGGAAGGCAGTTGAGGCAGAATCTCTAGAGCTTCAGAAAATAGTATTGGAACACAGTCGTTCTAATCCACCCCTGATTTTATATACACAAAGCGTCTATGAGAAGAGAAATGGCTTTACCTCCACTTTATAGATGAGGATACTGAAGCACAGTTTAAAATCTTTTGTCAAGATTTTTCAGCTAGTGCATCAGAGCCCCTTTAGAAAACAGGTGGCACGGCCAAATCTGGATAAGTTAAAGAGGGGTTAATAAAGGGCCGATTTACAAAGGTGTAGGCAGGGTTTCCAAATAAACAAGGGATAGCTCAGTAACCTGGAACTGGTAATTTAGGCCTGAGAAGGGAAGGGGAGAGAACAGTTATACGAACTTGTAAGGAGAGACTCATGTAGCAAAGGCCACCTTAAGAGATGTAATCTATAGTTGAAAGACACAGCCAGCCCTAGGCAACCCTATGGGAGAAAATGAGAGGAATACATATATCATCCTCATTCTCTTCCTTTTTCCAGATCTCCTGCTAGGGCTTCCATTGGCTGAACTAACTAGAAATCAGACAACAGAGGCTCTATCAGTGTATTCCATTTAGATTAGCCTCCTGGAGCAAAGAGTAGGATGGAGAAGAGCAGACAGTGGATCTAAAGGGACAAACTGAAGTTGTCTGCCATAGTTAGCAGGTGCCAGAGACAGAACTATCCAGATACCTAGTGGCAAAATCTATGTTCTTGACCACAGTGGTGTTTCACATTTCTGGATTTTTTTTTAATCCATAAACTCTTCAGTGACAAAGCTAGTATTGACTATGATTTCTTCTCTATTACACCACAAACATATGTCTTGTCTCCTATCATTCTATAAATTTATTGAGAACGGTCCCTCCAAATATTCAGCAATATTTCCAACTTCTCAGACAACTTTAATCATGTTCTCTTAATATAAATATAGGGTACTATAGTCCTAATGTACTTTATAACATTAAAATGACTTCGTGTTTTAATACCTAACTACTACATTTCAGTTCATATACCTATTGTATGTCAGTTCATCTTCACCATATGAAATGTTTAACATTGTAAAGAATGTTTGGCAAATACATGGGAGCCCACTTGCTCAGCCTAATGGTTATTTTTCTTGCTAAGAACAGACACCAACTTTGGATCCTTCTCAGCATAGTCAACAACTTCCAAATGGTCAGTTAGCACATGAGAGGAAGTCCATATTTATCTATATATTGAAGAAGAAAAAGAGAGAAAAAGTCTGTGAGAACCTAAGAGCATACGCCTGAATGCCCCAACACACTGAATGTCATTTGTAAAGAACCCTGATCCGAAGTAGTCACTTTTACAACAGCCAAGAAAAAAATAAATATGTGTTGAAACAAAATACCTCTTTGCTCCAGGGAACAAATCTTAGTTAAATCTGAGAATATTCAACATGGGGTAGATAGTTTTAAATTGTTACAAAATGAATATAATTTCACAATGAAAAACATTTCTAAATATCTGTTGGATGGGCAGTTGAACATTCTCTTTGGGTCATACAGGGATATATTCTGCAGACAACCTGTGGGAGGAATGTTTATTCAAGAAGCTATTCTCCCTTCCAGCAAAGAAGAAGAAAGACGTACACAGAGATGAAAGGAAGAGGAGGTGGGAGGGAAGGGACAGAGTATGAACTTTGCTCGGGAAACAAACTGATGCGAAGGTTCTATGAAACACAGAACAGAAATCCTCTCTCTCTTATACCTCACTTTATTAGATCAGGGTGTTTACAAATCCTCCAGTGCCTCTCCATGAAACTTGCTGAGTGAAATACAAACTCTTTACCGGGAACAACAAGATCCCACCTGGTCAACTCACTGGCTCTTTCTCCCATTTAATTCCTTGCCTCTCTCTCCCTTGTCTACCACACTCTAATCCCCCTGGTCTGTGTGCACTTCCTTGAATATTCCCAGCTCTTTTCTACCTCAGGACCCCTGCACGTTCCTCTCTGTCTGGAATGCTGCCACCCATCCTACTTCATGACTAGTCCCCACACATTCTTTAGAAATCAGCTTACGTAAAGATTTTCTCTGAAGACTTTATTTAAAGTAGGTCCCGTCTGTTATTCCCTAGCTCTGTTCCTTATGTTTGTTACCTTGGTTTCTGAACTTTACAGTTGTATCTACTTTATTTATACCCCAATTTGTCTGTTCTTTGCTTGGCCACTGCACTGGGATATGAGTTCTGTAAGAGCAAAAACTATCTCGATTTTGCTCACAGTTATATCCCCAGAGCCTACTACAGTGACAACCACACAATGAGTATTCTATAAATATTTGAGGAATAAATGAATGGCAAGCTTGAGAAAGTTTTTATTTTGTTTCTAGCCTATAAATCTCTTCAATCTTACCTCCAGGTCCTGCAAGTCAAAAGCACATGAAATTCTGTAGAGGTCTGATTTGCAGGTAATAATCACTGAAGCTAATTTGAACACCTGCTTGCTGTGTTTAGACATGCGTGTGTATAATTTGAAACCTCACAAAATCCCAATGGATTATTATCAGCCCCATATTACAGATGAATAAGATGAGGATTTGATGGATTTAGCTATTCAAATGGAGAAAAGTCTTAAAATGGCAAGTTCTGGAAATGTCATGATAGGTGATTTTCAAATAACTTTTTCAACATTCCAGGAAACCAAGGTGACCCAGATATGCTCTCTGGGGATTGCTGCTGAGAAACAGCCATGATAGCATAGAAAGAAAGTGGGCAGAGTCAAGGACACTAGAATTAGACCCCTTCTCTTCTATTCACTACTTGTATGACAGTAATCTCTTCTCTCTCTTACCTGACCTCAGATTCTTCATTTGTCCAAGGAGGAGTTGGGACTAGATGTGCAACTTAGTGATATAATGTAACCTAGAGACCTGCCACTATGGTTAAGAAATGGCCCCATAAAACAAATATGTTCTGGTCAACACTTGTTATTGCTTATCTTTTTGACGGTAGCCATTCTGACTGGTGTGAGGTAGTATCTCATTGTGGTTTTGATTTGCATTTGCCTCATGACTCGTGGTACTGGGCATCTTTTCTTGTGTCTGTTTGGCCATCTGTATATCTTCTTTGGAAAAATGCCTATTCAGGTCCTCTGCCCATATTTTAATCAGGTTGTTTGGTTTTTTTTGATATTAAGATGAATAGGTTCTTTATATATTTTGAATATTAACCCTTTATCTGACATATCCCTTTGGCAAATATCTTCTCCCATTCAGTAAGCTGCCTTTTCATTTTGTTGAGGGTTTCCTTTGCTGTGCAAAACTTTTAAGTTTGATTAGGTTCCATTTATTCATTTTTGCTTCTGTTTCCCTTGCCTGAGGAGACAGATCCAAAAAATATTGGTAAAACCAACGTCAAAGAGCATACTGCTTATATTTTCTACAAGTTTTATGGTTTCAAGCCTTACATTTAGATTTTGTAATAACTTTGTATGGAGTAGAATCTATAAAAATATCAACTTGTTATGTTGTATACCTGAAACTGATGTAATATTGTAAGTCCACTATTCTTTAATAAAAACAGAAAAAATTTTAAAAATATGTTCCAGCATGATATTGATTGCCAGGAGCCGTGCTTTCTGAAAACTGTTCCTTGATAGGTAATCAGAGATCACAATATTGCGTTTTGAGTGTAGGGAATTTAAAATTAATGCTGACAGGCAAGAGGAGTTACTAGCTGGGATTAAAGTGGTGGTAGTAGAGTTGAGAATGGAAAGATTCAGGAATATGTTTGAGTCAACAGAGAACTGAGTGAAAAGAACTGAATTTAAATTCAATTTAAATAAACAAGAGAGATGTTTGTTTTGTATCTCAAACCTTAATTAGAAAAAATGTAATATAACATCATCAAAAATAAAGTTAACATACTGAAAAAATTAATGCCAGCATGTTTCCACGTTCAACAGAAAGCTGTGGATATTTGGGGAAGGGTATGGGAACGAGAGATTTCTCACCCATAAAATGAAGTAGTTGAAGCAGATACTCCTTTAGACCTTCTCAGGACCTCAGTAATTCTCTGATTCTGAATTTCATAAGCGCTTACTGAGAATTTCACATGGACTTCATCCCATCATGGGCAGAACAAGTCATACAAAATAAGAAAACGTCATCCCTGCCCTCAAAGGGATTCTAATCTAACACTATAGATCAAATTGATAAAAACAAAATAGGTAATTCCAATTTCAATTCATCCCTATTTTATTGTATCAATCAAAACATACTTATTAGAAGCCTGATTTTTTGCCATAAAATGGCAATTTTTTGGATTTTTAAGACATTATATGTAGTAATATCTTGGGGTAAAAAAATAAAAGTACATGATTGTTTTTATTATGTTGACCAGATAACATGAACTTAAAACATTTTAATAGGAACTGGTTTAGAATGTAATTGGAAAGTTACTTTTGCAAGAAATAGAAGTCTCTGATGATGGACATAATGACAACAATGGAAAAGAAAAGAAATGACAGGTGTAGGAGAGTGAGAAAATGGATACAAACGTTATTAGGATTAAAATGTCAAACATTACCTAAACCCAAAGGACCGTCACAATAGTGATGCTGACTGGGGATAAGTATTAAATATGAGGGAAAACTGAAAGATAAATTTCCTCCAAATATATAATATACATAGTAAGATGGACAGCAGCATCAATAATTGCTAGGAGGCAGATTATCCTCAGAAATTTCCCTTTTCATGAACTAGTGTTTATAAAATCTGAAAACTCTGCTGGAATTATCCCTTCATAAATACGTTTCTCTCTGTTAACAGGCTGCTAGCAAAATCAAGATTTTGAAAAATAGTTGAATTAATGAAGACAAAGATAAATATTAACATTTAAAATATTCCCAGGATCTTAATGTAAATATAATGCATATTTAAATCAGACTCTTAAAAGATCAAATAGATGAACTGGGTTAATTAGAATCTAACTTCTAAAATGAGGGAAGAAAAACCTAATCCATTATCATCATATGACATGAATTCTCATATCATGAGTAAAAAGTAATCTTCTTTTGAGAAGAATTTCCCAGGTATTTTAATTTTTATAAAAAACATTTTACCCACATGGAAAAAATATAAGATGTCAACAAAGTAGAGGTAACTTAAAACTGTATGTGTAAAGGAAAGAAACAAATGCATGAAAAATTATTCATGCATTCATTCATTCAAAAAATATTTCTTGAGCATTTCTATGTGTCGGTACTGTGTTCAGTGATGATATAAAATACAAAATATATACCTCATGGATTTCAAGATCCCAAGGAACTTACACTGAGGACTAGGGGTATGGCAAGTAAATGTACAAATAAACATTAAAAGGCAATCGAACTGTATCCCATAATAATAATACAGACAGTCAAGTTTATAGGAGATCTGAGTTAGTGATCAGTTTAGGTGATTGGAGATGGCCACCAAATTAAGCAGCAAATGGGGTCAATATTGAAGGATAGGTGACTTTTCAGAGGTTTGGGGAAGGATAGAAGTAATAAAGTTGTTAACATGAGAAACTGACACAAGAGACAGAGAAGGTATATAAGAGTCAGGAGTTGGAAAGCTTTGATTGCTACGGTAAATATTTTATGCTTCAATTTATGGGCAATGGTGCACCAATGTCATTGTTTCCAGCATATACATGGCATAAAATCATAGATTCATAAATCTTTTGGAGGTTGGTAGGGAGCAGGGGATGGGATGGGAAGTGTTGAAAAGAATAACACAGGATGCCATTTCCTCCTTCCTTGTCTACGGCAGAATTCCATAATTAACCACTGGACTCTGTCCCATTTATTCTGCATGACTCCAAAATACTATCTCAACACAATATTCCAAGAAGCCATTGCCAATCTCACCAAGTTAAATGTGAAGTTTGAATCTTCATCCAGTATTTTGTTGTTTTTATTTACTCTCCCACATCTCATATTCAACCATTTGACCTGAACAATTTATCAAACCAGACTCTATGCTAGGTGCTAGTGAAGAAGAAAATAGACCCAAACTAAAATCAATACTGAGTTTAGGAAAGTTAGAAGGAAAGAGTAATTTATATTCACTGAGATAGCGTCAGCTTTGGGAGTAAATAATCTTTATGCTCTTCTATATAATGTTGTCGTTTGGAGTACATAGTATCTGAATTATGGTGATAGTGGTGGGCCTAGAAAGAGAAGCAGAGATGAGATTAATCACAGACCTGTCTCCAAAGTACTAACTGGATTTCTGTTATTCACTTTCATGTGCCGTATGATCCAGGCATCTTAAAATTTTCCCTGAACATGCCATGCTTCCTCATGCCTTTATATGGATTATTCCCCTCATCTGAACATCTCCTCTGCTTTCTTCACTCTTTGGTGAACTGCCTGCCCATCAAACCTAAACCAATATCATATCTTCCAGGAAGCTTTATTCAGCAGTCACTCCTTGCTGCTTCCACAATATTTGAAACCTCTATTTTAGCACTTATCAACTATGTTTATTCACTTGTCTTCTTGTTCTTCAGGTCTAAAGTGATCTTTATCTTCATACTGCTATACTCAACAGAGTGCCCGCCACCTAGCATGGTGTTCAAAAGTATGATTTGATTGAATAAATAAATGCTTAAGTTGAACAGAGTATATGATATAGGGTTTTCACCACATTTGTTTTCTCACGTTTCCTAATGCTCATATTATAAGCTTAAACATAAAGAGGTTAAAGACATCACTTGGTGGGGCTTCTAAAATATTGTGGTGGCTACAAGGAACCCAGATCAAAATGTCAGATTTCTTGCGACTGATACACAAAACAAGTAATACTGAGAATTGATGTATGAGTTTCTGTACTTGAAAAAAACTATGTTTAGCTTGGAAGATTAGTGTCCCCCTTGAAACACAAGTCTCAAGCACATCTTTTTAAAAAAATTTTATTTATTTTACTTATTTATTTTTGGCTGCGTTGGGTCTTTGTTGCTGCACGTGGGCTTTCACTAGTTGCAGCTAGCGGGAGCTATTCTTCATTGGGGTGTGCAGGCTTCTCATTGCGGTGGCTTCTCTTGTTGCGGAACATGGGCTCTAGGTGCACGGGCTTCAGTAGTTGTGGCACATGGGCTCAATAGTTGTGGCACGCAGGCTCTAGAGCACAGGCTCAGTAGTTGTGGTGCATGGGCTTAATTGCTCCACTGCATGTGGGATCTTCCTGGACCAGGGCTCGAACCCATGTCCCCTGTGCTGGCAGGTGGATTCTTAACCACTGTGCCACCAGGGAAGCCCTCAAACACATCTTTTTAAAGAACCTATTTGTCTAGATGTTTACTGGTTTGTGAATTGTTTGCACTTTCTGTATCTTTTTGGCCATATCATCCCAGGGTCGTTCAACATTATGATGAGCAGAGATAAACAGTTCTAGAATATTGCCTCTGAACTCATGAGACATCACTGTACTGGGCCTGTACTCGTGAAGGCTGGTGACAGTAAGGGAAAACTGCAAGCCACAGTGAAGGTTAAATAGAAAGTCTCAAGTTCCACTTCAAATAATTTCAACATCCTTCAGCTTGGCAGTCATTCCTGATGGCCTTGACACACTTAATGAGAACCTACCATGATGCAGTATGTTGTTGAATTTTATTATTCACAATTATGTGAGAGGGTTACAGCATCATCTCTATTTTAAAGGTGAGGGAATTCCCTGGCAGTCCAGTGGTTAGGACTCTGTGCTTCCACTGCAGGGGGCAAGGATTCGATCCCTGGTGGGGGAACTAAGAACCCACATGCCATGCGGCCTGGTCAAAAATATATAAATAAATAAATAAAATAAAGATGACCAAATTGATATTCAATAAGCTAAGGCTATTGCTGCTCAAGATTTTCAATCAGAAAATCGTGGAACCTAGACTTGAACCCAACATCATAAGAAACTACCAGCTAGAAATCACGACTATTTTCTAGGGAATTATTATTGCTAGATAGCATTACTGTTAGATTCAAAGGTCTGTTTCTTTGCTGATTGGGCTCCCATGTACCCAATCAACAAACAATGAAAACTGTAATAATCCTAGAGAAAATTAGGACAAAGCCTCTTTCCTAATGCCCAATAAGAAAACTACAGAGTACTAATAAATGTGAAAAAGGACACAAGCAAATTAATGTTCAAATAAGATTTTTGGTTTTCAAAAAGGAAAAATTTAAGATTGATATTTAGTGTTAGAGAAGTTATAAAAGGAAATATACTCTTACATTTTTAGTGTGAATAAATGGTTCCAACATTTTTAGAGGATGATTTGACAGTACTCATCAAACTTTGAATGGGTAGACTCTTTGACTAACCCATTCCAGTCTTCAGAATCTTTCCTACAGAAATGTTTGCACATCTGTATGTCTTCTTTGGTGAAATGTCTGTTCACTGCAGCACTATTTACAGTAGCCAGGACATGGAAGCAACCTAAATGTCCATCGACAGATGAATGGATAAAGAAGATGTGGTACATACATACAGTGGAATATTACTCAGCCATAAAAAGAAATGAAACTGAGTTATTTGTAATGAGGTAGATGGACCTAGAGTCTGTCATACAGAGTGAAGTCAGAAAAAGAAAATCAAATACTGTATGCTAATGCATATATATGGAATCTGAAAAAAAAAAAAAGGTACTGATGAACCTAGTGGCAGGGAAGGAATAAAGATGCAGACACAGAGAATGGAGTTGAGGACACAGGGTGGGGGAGGGGAAAGGTGGGGCGAAGTGAGAGTAGCATCAACATATATATACACTACCAAATGTAAAATAGATAGCTAGTGGGAAGCAGCAGCATAGCACAGGGAGATAAGCTCCATGCTCTGCAACGACCTAAAGGGGTGGGATAGGGAGGGTGGGAGAGAGGCTCAAGAGGGAGGGGATATGGGGATATATGTATGCATATGGCTGATTCACTTTGTTGTACAACAGAAACTAACACAGCATTGTGAAGCAATTATACTCCAATAAAGATGTATAAAAAAATTGTTTGCACACATTCCCAAAGGCTTACATGCAAGAATGTTTGCTGGAGCACTATATATAATAATGAGAAACTAGAAATAACCAAAACACCCATCAGTAGAAGCCTTGTGAAAGACATCATGGTGCCTTCATGTTATGGAATATTACGGAGCTGTTTGAAATACGAGGTGGATATGTGTCAGTAACGTAGAATGAAGAAAATACTATTAGTGAGAGAAAAAGCTGTAGAACAAATGCTTAATATGGCATAACACACATGCACCTAAATACACACACTCACACTCACGCACACACACTCACATGCCTGCATGCACAAACTAAAAGAACACACATCAAAATGTTTAATGGTAGATGTCTCTGGGAAACTGAATTGGCATTAAAGTGGAATAGATGAGGAAAAAAACCTTATACTTTTAATATATAGTTTTTGTTTTTGTATTTTTAACCATTAACATGTATGACTTGTGCAAAAAAAAATTTTGTAATTAAAAGTTTTAGAAGCATAAAAGCAACTCCTCCTTATCTTTGCTTCACAGTTGACACCACACATTGCCATCTATCATCTGACTTCAACCTTCCAACCACCCTGCAGTGAAGGTATTAGCCCTCTCTTATGGATGAATATAAACCCAGAAAGAATGGTGATTTGCCCAGGGTCACAGGTTTCTGTTAGAAATCTCCAGTAGTCTGCCTGAAGTTGTGGTTCTGAACCTACTTCTATAAACCTACAAGGCAACCCAGCCCTCTCAGAGGTGGCCTCTGTAGTCAAAATGGTAGGATCTTAATTAGTAACAGCTGCTGCAGGATCTCAACCAGCAAGACAGCCTGCAAAAGCCAGTCCGCACAAGCCAACTGAGGGAAAATCATGCCTTTCTAGTCAAGTACCCAACCCATAGCAAGAGCACTGTCAGTTACGCCTCTTTCAGTTCTAAAGACGATGAAATAGATGTTCCATCAACCTTGCCCCCCGCCCAAAAAAAGTTCTCAAAGAAAATCATATCCTTTTAAATTTAATAACTCCAAAAAAATGATTAAGCTGATGTTCTATGGGCAACTAAGACAGTCTTCCCTCCCTCCCTCCCTCCCTCCCTCCCTCCTTCCCTCCTTCCTTCCTTTCACGGGGAGCCTTAAAATGGCACCAATGCTCTGGGCAGAATTAGTTTTTACAGAGGATAAGGTTCTACTTTTGCTGCCTCTGTTTCTGTCTGTGCAGTTGAGTGAGTGAATCCATGCCTCAAAATATCAAATTCCAGCCCCGTCACATACTGGATGTATGACTTGATAAGACTCATCCTTTACTTTTCCTCAGTTTCCTCATCTGTTAAATGAGAAGAACAACAGCCCACGTCAGGGGGTGTTGTGAGGAGTAGGTGAGAGAGGCCACGACGCTCTTACAGCACAGGGACACATCACATGCCAACTCAACAAGTGTGTTAATAGCTCTTAATATTATTAATGAAAGTATTATACTGCTAACATAGAGTAGCTACCATTGTCATTATTGTATTCTAATGTGCCCAAATGCTTTTAGACATTTGGAGATAGTCTGCCTATTTATTAAAATTTTCCCTGACTTCATTGTAATGTGGGTCTCTTTAATTCAACAGATATCTCCCCTATACTTAAGTATACTTAAGTATTCTTAAGAATCAGGTCCTGACTTTCAGCAAGGAGATTCTGGATTAGGGAAACTAAACACTCTATTTTTTTTAACTTCAAGACTCTAAAATGATGCATAATATTTATAAAATCTTTGGCATATGCGTTATTGGACTCCAAAACCTGCCTTTGGAATTGCTAAGTTCCTTCCAAAGGAAGGCACCTCAAACTCAGTATGTCCAAAAGAGATTCACCATCTTCCTTCTCCAACATTACCTTTCCCCCAGTTTCCTCTTCTA